>NW_004949116.1:2979164-2994566 GCF_000317375.1 Microtus ochrogaster
GAGAGAGAGAGAGAGAGAGAGAGAGAGAGAGAGAGAGAGAGAGATTGGTCTATTGGCTGTCTGTAGCTCTAACCCCAGGTTGATGTGTGGGTAACACACCCTGCCCCACCCCCTCTATTTTAAAGGCTGCCGGTGGCTTTATCAATAACTGAAAAGCAAGGTGGACTTGCCCAAGAAGCTTTGGACAAAGGCCTCCCTCTTTGGGGCTGCCTCATTTAACCTGTGTTAGTTGTGAATATTCCCAACTACTTTGTAATTGGGGGAGAAAGGACATAGCAAGCATCCCTGGGCCAGGCTGATTGAGACCCTGCAAAGGGACTTTGCTGTGGCTCTAAGACAGGTCAAAAGCAGGCATACCTGGTGAAGGATCTTCCTTCCCATGTCTTCTGTCCCTGCCCTCTTCCTCAGAGTGTCAGTGGAGGCAGGGACTGGCTGTGTTCCTGAGGGCAGAGAGAGCACACTGCCCAGAATAACGAGGATGTGCCAGGAGTCAGGTGAGCCTGGCTGACTTGCAGGGCAGTGGGAACATTTAGGCTTTCTTGGAGTCCTCCAGGAAGAGGAGCTGTTCCTGCCCCAAGAGGGTTCCCTTCTGGCATGCACGGGGAATGGGTGCATGACTGCTGTGAATACTGCAGCTCCCCTCCGAGAGGGTCTGAAGGCCTGCCTGTCCCTTGTTGTTCCCTTCACATCAGGAGGTCTCTAAAGCCGACCCTGGGAGACTCTAGCAGGTCGGTACAGCAGTTGGTGCTGGCTTGGTTAATAGACAACATCCACGGTTTTCCTTATGGTCTAGGTTGTCCTTAGGTCACTTTTCCCAGCAACAAAGCAAAGGAGGGAAGCCCCTCTAGAACTCAGGAAAGCCAACAGTGTCTTTGGGGACAATATGTGAAAACACTGTCCCATCAACTATTTAGGGACAGTTGGAATTTGTATTTAGTGAGAGCTCTCTCTTTGGAGGTCATCTCCCCTAACTCTTTTTTCAATTTTTTTTTAAAGGAGAATATCTTATCTCATCATGCAGGGATCTCACATACAATTTGGCTACTCCCGGGGAGAAGATTTTGTAAAACTAGAAGTCTAAAAAGTCTTAGTCAGTGTACGAATTTGAGCAAGGGGTCGATATGAGCATTTGAGCAAGGATTAATGTTCAGCCAAGCTGGATAGGTTCAGAACTGGCAAAGCAAGCCCTCCTCCTCATGAGCACCCTGTCCAATGTCTGCTTCTTAAAGAAATATTTCTACCCCAAATTAGCATCTCATAACTCAGTCTCCTTCCTTGCTAGGTATGGCATTATTGTTCTCTGGGCTTTTCTGGGCATAGGTCATAAGATTGAGAATGCTTACTGCTGCTCCTGGTTCTAACCAGGTGTCAGGTGCCCACGGTTCAGCCAACTTACGCAAAAGAACTTTGCTGGATTCTGTGCAATTTTCCCTTATTTTACCTGGTCCTGGCATGCACAGGAATGTCAGTGGTTGAATAGGGTGGGGGTTATGCACGATAGTAGGATTATAGGCCTTTAGAGCATGAGAAAGCCCCCATTCTTGACCCAGGTTCTTTCGTGAGAAATGGACACTGTTGTCAACTGAGGTACTCCACTTTCCTTGTATTGCAATCAGTGGGTCCTTTCCTCTTTTTTCTGGTGGCCTGTTCCTTACTCTAAGAATGTCACAGAGTTGACCCCATGAAGTTCATAAAGAGTGGTCTAGGATTGGGTGGAGGAAAGCGAAGTGGGTGGAGGCCAAAGTCTCACATTTTAAAATTATATATGTACACATAAACATGTTTACATATACACAGCTCTCTCTCTCTCTCTCTCTCTCTCTCTCTCTCTCTCTCTCTCTCTCTCACACACACACACACACACACACACACACACACACACACACCAAAATCTCACATGCAACATGCTTATGCATGCTATTTTAAAATCTGTCGACAATAATCTTAACTTGCCCAACACAAACAGTAAAATAGGATAAAATGTATCTTATTCCTTCATTATATACAATTTTCTTTAAGCTCCATGCAGCTGGGTGTGGTGGCTCACACCTGTGGTCACAGCATTTGGGAGGCTGAGGCAGGGGGATCACTGTAAGTTAAAAACTGCCTGGGCTACAAATTAGACACTTTCTCAAAACTGCCCCCAAAACAAACAAACAAACCTAAAAACAGTTCATGGTGAAGACTACAGAACTCGGTTGCTCATTTTCTTTCTTTTTCTTCTTGCTGGTGGAACAGGCAGATGGGGAATCATGGGAGTTGTGGGAGAAATCTGTTGCAATTGTCCTTAGAGAGAAGATGTCCTGATTGTGGTTTAGCTGGTGGTTTTTTGTTAGCTTATTTGTCTGTGCTTACAAACACCTGGCCTTGTAGGAGTCATCAGAATCTTGGGAACTGGTGGCGATATGAGGCCTTAGGGCCAACTAATAGCTTGCTTAAATGTGTGGATGGTCATAGTGAAAAATCCATTTCTTCTCAATAAGCCAAGGGCTGGTACCCTTTTCCACCTGCCCTGAAATCTGGGAACTATTCACGTGGTGGGGAAAGGGAGAAACAACTTCCCTATGCTGAGAATCACCACAAATTGATTTAAAAATGAGAAAAAGTATACTATCAAATATTTTACATTTTCCCCCAATTATTGGTATGGTTCTATCAATTTTCTGAAAAACACTGTGAAATAGATAAGTACGCATAATGAGTTGCTTGGGGCTTTAGTTTTTAAAGGATACGGTGAAGAGTCACTGGAGTAAAAGAGAAAGGGGACTTCCAGAGCCCAACTGCTCTTTCTCCTTGGAGATACTGGATGATTCTATGTGGGTTTTTTTTTTTGCGTTTTTACTTTTTGCAGAGGGTGGGTGTTATGTCCATGTTATGGTATACGGATTTGGGGCTTTACATGCCATGATGTGTGTGGGGTGGTATGCACATACCATGGTATGAAGGTCAGAGGACCACCTTGTTTGTTCACTGCTGTGTATTTGTGCTAGGATAGATGACCCATGAGCATCCAGACCTTCTCTCGCCTCTGCCCCTTGTCTCCTCGCAGTGTGTGCTGGATCACAGGTGCTTGCGTGACTGTGTCTAGCTTTATCTTAGTCTGGGATCCAAATTCATGTTGCCAAGCTTGCATTGCAAGTGCTTCAGCGTCTGAGCCTTCTTCCTGGCTTCTAATTTCTTAAAGTACAGTATAATCTGCCCCAGAATGTCTGGAAATAGCATGTTTGTTAATGTGAGTGAGAAATATTTACTCAAGTACCTCAGAGGCCACTTAGATAGGACTGAGCTGTTTTGGGGACTTCTGAATCCACCCTGGCCTCCTCTCCCTCCTCCCACACAGAGAGACCAAGAGAGGGAAGCAGAAAGGACGAGGGTAGTCGGGTTCAAATTTAGTGAGTTCTCACGGGAAGACTAAATCCTGCCTCAGAGAACCAAATTAAAATGATATTTCCACTTAAATTTTTAAAAGAACAGATTTATTTTAACATATGCTATCCTCATTTTAAATGATTTAAAATTGGAAAGCTGTAATCAGTAATGCTATTCAATAAGAGAAGACAGAAGGATTCATTTTGGATTTTTCCAATGAGCCATAAAACATTTGCTCAGCTATTGAGCAGGAATAATATTTTAGTGATGTAGATGATGCATGGATGTGTGTGCGCCTGTATGTATATACACAGATGTATAGTCACAAACCAGATATGCTCATCATGCACACAAACCTGTAGCCCTCGTGTGTCACAAAGTCACAGTGGCGCAGATCTCACAGGTGCTTCGGTCCGTGGCTGTATGTTGAGTCTCATGTAGGAGATTGAGAGGCCTGCTGTTAATGGTCATGTGATGTGTCCATTACTTCCTATTGCTTCTGTTTACTGACCACTGTCAATCCCAGACAGCCTACTAAGTGTGGGCCTCAGAGCCTAGCCTTGACTGGTAAGTTGAGTTATTTATTGAAGCATTTTAAATAATACTTCAATCGAGTCATGTTTTGAATTTGATGTCAGAATCCTAGAGTTAACATAGTGGCTGGGGCAACTGTAAGAAGGCATGTGGTTCAGGCTGTAGACAGGGGGGTTGAGTGAGCACCTACAAGATACCTCTCTGACTGGTGTACTTGGAAACAATCTTGTCACTTCTTAGGGGACCAAGAGTCTATGCTAAGAGTACCTGGATTTGATTATCATGAGAGTTCAGCTTTTTGTGTAATCGTGTTAAAAGGGAAAGTCAATGTGAGGTACCTGCATTTCATGTGTTATTAGGGTGCTAAGAGAGTTTGGAGGAAACCAAGAAAAACATATTTGGTATTAAGAAGGTCCAAACAACATACTGTGAGGTCATGATAGGAGAGGGACATGAAGGTGGGAGATGGAAGTGTTGGTGGGGGGCTATCTTGGGGAAGGTGGTGGGGAGCATTTAATTGAGGTAAATTATACACATGGATAGAGCTTTTAACAGCAAAACAAGCAAAAGATATCACAGAGGAAGGGAGGGAGAGGAAAAAGTAGGAAGAATTTCAGAAGTTACCAACTGCTTGAGGTCTTCTCCCCTTCCAGTCACGAACCTGCAATTTTCCAGGAATCCCCCCATTTCCATATGCAGTGGCTTCTAGATCATTCCATCCAGGTTCTCTAGAGTCAGCTCACTCATCTCTCTGATGTGAAGGGAAAGAGAGGGGAGAAGGGCTTTTTAGCAATCTTCTGAGATGTCACCTGAGAAGCCACCAAAGGGTATAGACAGAAAATGCTAAGACAGCTAATTTCTTCTCTTCAGGAGAAGCTGAAACACACTTGGGGTGCATCTCACTTCCCACCCTACACACTTGGGAACCACACATACACACACATACACACACACACATACACACAATAAAAGTAAATAAATAATAAAATTGGTAAACAGGGCAGTAGTCATACACACCTTTAATCCTAGCACTTGGGAGGCAGAGGCAAGCAGAGCTCTGTGAGTTTGGGGTCGCCTGGTCTACAGAGTACAGCCAGAACTACACAAAGAAATGCTGTGTTGAAAAATAGCAACAATAAAGTACCGTGAATCAAGAAAAAAAAAAGAATCCAGAAAGGGCCTTTGGTGTCAATGACTCTCATGAGCACACTCACAGAAAGTCAATTCCACCCCGAGTAGATTCCAAATCATCTGTGGCCCCATGGCTAAGATACTGGGGGGATCTGGGTAACCTGCGTAGAGCCTGCGAGCTTCCAGAGGGAGGCCCTGGAGCTGAGAGGCTTTCAGAAGAGAAGGTGATGTCATTGGAAGCAGGGTTACCCTAGAGAGCACAGCACTTGGAGCTCTGCTACAAGGGACACTGGGTGGTCTCATTGTGCTGTGGGGAGGAAGGAGGCTGGCTGCCACGTGCTGTCCTCATAGGAAGATGTTAGACTCCATCACCAGAAAAGGGCTGCATGGTGAAGAAACAGGCAGCCAGCTCATAGACCTGGTGAACGAGGCTCTGGGCAGTTCTAAATCTCTGGGTCCATATCACACAGTGTTAAACACAGTGTTAAAGTACACCCAGACGGGTCACATGGTACACCAGATGAAAGCCCAGATAATAGGAGAATGGTAGGCGATCTTTCGTCTCCAGACTGACTGCTGCAATAGACCAGGTCAAAGAATGGAAATAAGCTATCCAACCTTTTCTATCTCTGTGATCAAATTAGTCTGACAAAAGCAGCTTGAGGGAGAAAGAGATTATGTGGGGTCAGAGTTCCAGGGTCCAGGCTAGCTTGGTGAGAAGTCAGGGCATGGGGATCCTGAAGCCGCTGGTCACATTGCATCCACCATCAAGACGAAGGAGATAAATGTTGGTACTCAGCTCACTCTCATCTTTATACAGCCCAGGAGCCCTGTCTAGGGAATGGTACTACCCACAGTGGTAGGTCTTCCCACTTCAGCTAACCTATTCAAGATTATCCATTCCCCAGGCATGTGTCTCCTAGGAGATTCCACAGCTCATCAAGTTGACAGCAGTGTACATGCCTGCTGGAAAATGCTCTGGTGTAGTAAGTGTGTTTTTACTGTATCATCCTGTCATTCTGCAAACTCAATACCAGCTAGCATTCCAACACTGTTGTTGGCGGGGCAAGTTGGCTAAGTCCTGCAAATGATTGGCAGAACACCTGGGGACCTGGAGCATTGGCGAGGGCTTTCCTGTGTCCTTTGGAAGGTCTAGCCCCAGTGACACATGGAAGTACTCCGATATTGATGACTTCTTGTCGTGAACACCCTCCCTTTTCTGCAAGCAGGAAGTATGGCATTGTCCTTGGGAAAGTGAGCTATACCTATGTGTGGCACTCCCAGATCTGATCCCAGTAGACAGAGGAGGCTCCTGTCTTCCTCCCTCATTGTAAAGAGTGAAGAGTCTGCTAGTGTAGACTTCACACGTTGAGGAAGAAGGTGCTGCTTGTGGGAGAAGCAATTTCCTGCATGCCTCCAGAGGTCTCTGTGCAGCTCTCTACCCTCACTGTGAGAAGCTGTGATGTTGAGTGGAGGCTGTGTGTCTGCCAGAGCCATGGTTTTCTGAGACCAGGTGACTTTCTTGAGATTGTGAGTGAGGTGACAGATGACCATGGGGGCAGATGAGCCCTGGTCTGCTGTAGTTTTGCCTGTGGCAGACACCCTGGAGTCCTTGCTGACTCTGATTGCCTAAGCGCCTTGAGATGGAGATATGTAAAGAGTCTGCAAAGGCCTCCACAGACAGCCTAGAAAGGGGTCCAAGGGCAGAAGCTGGCTCCCCCCCTTCCTTTTGTACTCAGAACTCTCGGCCACTGTGTCCCCACGGTAGCTAGAATGTGATTTGCCCAGACGTGACTTTTGCTGCTTAGACTTTCATATGTACCTATTCCCACGAGCTCTGCTGTGTGGTAACAGAAAATAGGAAAAAAATTAAAAAGAATGTATGAGGTAGTACATTTCTCTCTGAAAGAATTTTAGTGGGAGCATTGGGGATAAAGCATGGATTAACTAAAGGTTCAGATTTTAGGAAGAAAAGTATTTGGTCATGACCTTTAGTGAGAGACTCAGTCCAGGTGTGGGCAAAGACAACCGTGGCTCTTTAAATGACAGGCAGTCTGTGCATTCCAGAGCACCTGTGACCCCAAGCCCATGTGGAGCTGGCACAGCTCAAGCAAGTGCCTCACAGCAGCCCCCGGGGCCACTTGTGGGAACTGAGCTTGCATCAAGCCAGTCCCCCCCCCAAGAGCACTGTCTCTTGGCAGAGGCAAAAGCAAGAATGCCACAGGGCCCACTCTGGAGCCCACCAGTGGCGATGGAAAGCACATTGACTGTGCGGTAACATCTGCTCATTCCCGGTGACAACTTAGATCTTATTCCCTTACTAGTCTCTGATCAATTTTTAAAGAGATTTAAATTCCTCTGCCAGGACTTAAGCAAAGCTGCCATCCTCCATCTGAGACCTCTCAAGGTGGAGGAGTACCATCCCTAGCTGGGCTACTTCTCCAGAAGAGAGGCTTCTGGAATAGGTGTGGTGTGTGTGTGTGTGTGTGTGTGTGTGTGTGTGTGTGTGTGTGTGTGTTGAAAATTAAAATGCAGGTAGAAACTGATTACTGATTGAAACATGGAAACTATGGCTGGGCAAGGCTCTTGTCAAACAACAGTTGGAAAGTTCAAACACTCTGGGATACTTCTTGGTTGTCTTAGTCACCTGTTCACCAGAGAGCTTGGTTGAACCTCTCAATGCTGTTTTGACCCATGCCCCTACTTACTCTCTTTCATAAATCTGAAGTACTCAGACTTTAAATGGCGGTCTTAAAATTATAAAGAAAAGTCCTTTTCCCTATTGGGAAGAAGTGCCATTGCTCCCCCATAGGCTATCTGAGGCTATCGCAGTCTTTGTCCTCAGACTTCTTGGAGCGGACCCTGACTGTGGGTCCCCAGGCCGGTCCCTGCACAGGAGAGAGAGGTGACCATGTTGTTGCTCAGTGTTCTAGCCATTTGTTAGTCAGGTGTTGACAAGAGGCAGAGCTGTATTTGGATAAATGGTACCCTGGGCAGAGAGGAGCCCAAGGCAGGGAATGCAGAGCTGAGCAGGAGCCACTCCAGGACCTCAAAGGCTGGGGAGCGGCAAGGGTAGGAACACAGAAGTGGTGACCTGGGAGGCGTCCCTGCCAGCATAGCATATTAGAGTGTACAATGCAGGCAGCAGCAGGTGAGCATGATTCTAGAAGCAGGGAAGGAAACAGGGCCTACGTGGAAGCTGAGAGAGCAGGAATCTGGACAGTGCCTGAGCGGTACACTGGACTTGAAGGTTGTAGGGGTGTGTGTCTCCATGGATGAAAAATGGACGCTAGAACTAGAAGTTTCTGACTTTCTTTTATCCTCTTTCCCCCCAACTTTTTGGAAAATTGCATATCCTGAATTGTCTTAAATTTGTGTCAGTCCCCCTGCCTAAGATTTCCAGCTACTGTGCCTGGACAAGTGGCTGGTTTTCAAACAGCTAAAAGGAGTAATGAGTTAAAAACCAAATGTCAGTTTTCCCAGAGAAAGCAAGGTGTCAATACAATATGCTCTGTGTGTGTGTGTGTGTGTGTGTGTGTGTGTGTGTGTGTGTGTGTGTGTTTAAATACCCTAGCAGAGATGCCTAGCAAAACTCATGATAGGATTACTGCCTCTGATTTTCCAAACAAAACCAACGCTGTGCTCTCCAGCTCTGAGCCATAGTGGATGATAAAATAATGAGACGGAAAGACAATTTCACCATTAAAAATCATGAAGCTTCGATGTTTCCGAAGTACCCTTCCTTCTGGCATCCATTTCAGTGCCTGTGACAAAGGCTGGGGGAGGGGTCGCTTGGCTTTGCCTTGCCCTTGGCCTCTTTCGTGGGCAGTGGGAGAACAGCTAACTGTGGTCTGGACATCCCCAAGTGCTGCTCCCAGCTCTCCTGCCTGCTTCTGAGGGAACTAGGTAAACCCAGTCTGACTCACATTTGGAAAGTGATCATTCTTGGTACGTCGCTGCCATGGGAAAAGGCACAGATTTGGTTCAGAGTTTGCCAGATGCTGCAGGTCTTCTTACTTAACAAGCACTTAGTCTGCACACTGATTCAGCCATAGTATGGGTAAATCTTCTCATTGCCAGCATCTGATAGGAGCTCACGCCCATCCTGAGGTGGATTATTCTGTAAAATTGTCAACTATTTGATGTCGAATCATTCTCAGACACAGAGACATTTGGACTTTTGATTCAATAGCAGAATCCATCCCCCTAAGAAAGTCAACCAAAACTGGTACAGGAAGGGACAGCCCTTCACTAGTGTCCCCAGGATGACTCTGCACAGTCCAGAGCAGATGGAGCACAGATCTAACTCCACCGTCTGATTTAGACAGGCAGAGGCAATGCTCAGAAGGGCAGAATGCGTCGGGAAATAATATAGTTGGTGTGCTCTGGTGAATCAGAGCACACACACATACATGCACACACACACACACACACCTTTAATTTTGTTTCAAATCCAACAGTCCTGAGTGAGATATAGCAAAAATTCTATGTTTGAAGATTAACACAAAAATTGATGTTACCTGGAACCTGCAAAACAGACAAAGGCATCCAGAGGTATGGGTGGATGAAGAAACCCCTGTCGCTGTCTGGCACATAGCTCGCTACAGAACTTGCTTAGCATGTGTGAGGCCCTGGCCTATTCTCTGCCAGCACGCACATACAAAGCACCTATGTGGTATGAGCTGAGGGAAGGTGAAGGTGTGTGCTCTCCTTTAGGTAGCTGGGGCACTGCTGTGGCTTTTGGTCTCCTTGACTCCTGGACAGACATGATTTCTTCTCCTTACTGCACTAGCCCTGGGAACAAGGGGGCTGGTAACAGCTTTTCACAGACAAGTAATTATATAACAAGTTGCATTTGAAACAAAAAATGTGCGGGAGGGGATATAACTATGGAGTTTTTCCCCAGTTTCTAAAAGTAAGCAACCACTAATAAATCGTGCATGCTTTGGTAATTGGTAATTGGTAATCTGGTAACTGGTAATTTGGCAGCAGGTAATTTCCTGTCTTGTTTTACTGGTGAACAACTTCATGAGTAGTGGTTATATCCCAAATGAGGGAAGGTGGGTATGCAGGGGCAGGGAGGGCGTTCCAGGCCACCACCTTCACAGATTGGTGGGCATGCAAGGATTAAGACTCCTGAATGCTCCGGTTGATCACGTGTCTAAACTGAGTCACACCTATGTGGGTCATGAATGCCTGGACTGCTGAATCCTTTCGAGGATCCGATGTGAGCAGTCAACCTGTGCCATGAATATAACCCCAGTACTGTGGGCCCCTCCTTTCTGCACAGAGATTCCAAGTTGCATACCCCTACTGTCTTCATGTTGTCTAGCACCATACACTATAGCCTTGCGGTGCATCAGAATAAGCACACTAGTGGTCACACTGTGTGTGGGTTTACCCAAACAGTCAGAACCTCTAGCTACTACGCTAGGTCCAGTGACCATAAGATATTCAGGTAGTCATCAAGCAGTCATCATCTGTGAGTGTTGTGCTGGATCCCTTGACCACACTGTGCACAGGTAGTAACTAAGCAGCCACAACTTCTGGGTGCCGCATTAGGTCCAGTGACAACATAGCACTCAGAAAGGACAGCAATGTGGTGTAGCAGAATAATCAGGAGGAAATGAGTAGGACACCTCTGAAGTAGGGGATAATAGATGTTTGCGCCATATTGGATGATATGTAGTCGAAGGAATGCATAGCTAAGAGGAGCTAGCTAGAGTCATGCTGAAATTCTTAATTCCTGATTGAGACATGGGTGAATCCTCAGAAGATACAGGCTGTTAGAGTCTTCATTGTCTGGGGTGATCTAAAAGGCAAAACTAAGATGCTGTGTATTTATGACCCCCATCCCAGTTTTACCTAGGAGACAGGACAGGCTGTTCTGGTTGGGACTGACGTACAAGTTCAGATTGCTCCAGAAGAAGCACTGACATCAGCGTGGTATGCTTATCTGTGTCCTACCCCATCAGAAAAAGTTTGATTTGGGACTCAGTGTACTGAAGATTCTAAGATTTCATCATGGTGCCTCTGCACTTTCTCTGGCACGCAGCTCTAACCTTCTGAAGGACCCAGAACTCTCATATTCCTCACCATATCTCCATCCCAAAGCCGGCCTGGCTGACTTGTGTGCCAAGAGATTCTGTTCGTAAATAGACTCACCTTCCTCTCCATGCTATCTAGTGAAAGACCCAGAGTAGAGATCTAGCCTTGGGTTTTGTTCACACACTCAGACAATGAAGTACAAATAAGTCAGCATTCAGAGCTTAGAGAAACCCTGGTTCTTTCTCCAGATGGCCACCTCCTCTAGGTCGGTTTCCCTGATGCTGGACACATCTGGGCCGCCCCGCTTGTCCCAGAATTCTGCTTACACCTATTACAAACAAACCATCTCTCTACTTCAGAGCGTCACACCTGAGACACCATCCAGGCATCCTTCTGTCTTGCTGTGTGTGACTCCTGCCACAGGGAACTGATGTCCTCTCATTCAGCAACTGTGAGGAAACAAAGAAATGGGCTGAAGCTAAGAGGAGCTGAGCAGTGGGCACTGTCTGTCACCATAGACCCTTGTCATTCTGAAGTGGACATCCCAAATCTTCTTTGTATAACAAAGTGATTCTCTGGGCAACATCCACATGGACACTTCATTTATTCAGAGAAAAGTGAACATGAATTTTGGGGCTGATATTCTAATTATTATGGATAAGAAGTGTCAATGAGCAGGAAAGAGCATAGGTCAAGGGTCAGGAAACAAAGGATTCTGGGACATTTGTCCCATGGCCTTCTGCCTAGTCTGCTTAGAAGGTTGTTGGTCTTAAAGAAATGTTTTCTTTAAATTTCTTTATTTTTAGTGGGTGTGGGTAGGGTGCACATACATAATGCATGTATATTGTAGAAGCTGGTGCTTTCCTTCTAGTGCGTGAGTCCTGAAGTTGAACACAGGCTGTCAGGCTTGGTGCCAGACACCTTTATCCACTGAAACATTCCACCAGCCATTGTTTAACTATTTTTTTTTCTATTTTTAAAGATGTGTTTATTTTTTTATATATCTAAGTGTTTTGCTTAGAATTGGACAAATAACAAGTCGGAGCCGTCAGTCTGCAGCATTTGACTGTTACGCTCAGCCAGGTGTGTAGCTGGAAACCACGCCAAGGTCCTGGCACCTTAATGTGGTGTTGCCTGACAGAAGTGTATGTGCATTGTTGAAGCTGGCGCTGCCTGGGTCTGGGTGACATGGCAGTCATCCCGCAGTGGTGAAAGCAGCTCAGAAGGTCTTGAGTGCAAGACAGCATCAGCACTGCATACTTAGGAAAGCCCCAGAGCAGGGCAAGGATTGAGGTTGCCAGGTTTCAATTCTGAAGAATTAAGGATGCTGTAGTGAGTAAACATAAGATTAGCATGTTTTTATTTTATTTATTTATTCATTCGTTTGTTTGTTTAGTGTGTGTCTATACACGTGCACAAACACAGTACACATGAGTGTGGGTGGATGCTGGAGGTGTTAATCCCTAAGTACCACGCTCCTCCCCCTTCTAAAGGCAGACTCTCATTGTCTAGGAGCTCTCCAGCCAGCCTAATCTGACTGACCTGTGAGCCTCAGGGATCCTCTTGTCTCAGCTTCCCCAGCCTTAGAATGATAAGCTTATGTCATGTGCTCAGCTATTTTTGTTTTTTAATTGGTTTTGGGGTTTGAACTCAGATCTTCATGCTTGCAAGACAACATTTTACCAACTGAGCCATCCCCTCGGTCCCAGAACTTTTTTATTTTTAGATTATTTTTATTTAGCAATTATCTCTCTCCAGAAAATCTCTGGCTTGTGTAATTGTGTTGTCCTTGCTTGAATGGATAAGTAATACTTCAAGAAAGAAGTAGCGATTGAGTGGGGAAACAGTGGAAGGAGGGAAGTTCTGTTTGCAGAGAGGTCATCTGTGTACTCGGGAATCCCCAGGGTAGGTAGGTTGCAGGAAATGATGGCAACAAATGAACGCGGTGGAGGGAAACAGCATGAAACCTATGTGTGTTTTCTACTCAGAGCTTCATTTCAGAAAAGAAACACATCTTTTAGTTTTGTAGCCCTGTTTGGTTGGTTCAATGTTTTGCATTTTGGGAGAATTGCAGAGACTTCAGATGAACAGATTAAAAATTTTCCACAGTGTTTGCATACCATTTGCTCTTTAAGGGAATCCTTCCTTCTTGCCTAATCGCTTCTTGGACAACTCTGAAAATATTTGCACAGATGCCCTGAGAAACTTGTGCAGACGTATCTTGTTTTATTTGTTGTTACTGCTGTTTGTGTGTTTTTATGGCAATGGGTGACTCATTCTTTGTCCCTTACTCACTGCTTACATGAATTAGAATGCCGGCGTTTTCCTTTCATTTTCCTGTTAAGAAACCCAATCAATTTGAAGATCATGAGCTCAATCTTGGAACTAGAACCTATGAAGTCACAAATCAATGTGCCCCTGTCAACCATACTGTGCCTGGAGCACCCAAGCAACCATGACCGAGAACAAATACCACATCATTCAGATACTTGGGAGACAAGATATATCCAGAAAAACATTGCTTGTAATGTTAAGTCCCTTGGCTGTTATCACCCAGTAAGTTGGTGACATGGTAGCCTATTTCCTACTGTGGCAAAACTGGAGATGGCTCATGGCGCTGGGAATGGGGGTAGCCCCTGCAAGCTGAGGACAGAGCAGAATCTGCCCCTTGTTGTTCCACAAGTGTCATTTGATTTCTTCCTGGGCTCAGTAGGTGGAGCGGGTTAGCCACCCAATAGTATTCATCCATCCCTAGCCACACCCAGGGGCACAGAAACACTTAGGGTTGACCGGCTGAACTGGTTGGAGAACAGAATAGAGAATTGGCTGATAGGTGTGATGTGGGCATTGTGAGGAGCTTCCAGCCTCTTCTTTTTCTGGGTTGTCAGGGCAGAGACTTCACTGATTCTCAGGTGGTCCCAAGGCCAGCACCTACAGGAGAAGAATGCCATCACAGGGCCATAATTATACATGCTGAGGACAGCTGCACACCTGCATGCAGCCCCGGGAGCCCCTGAATCTCTCCAGCAGTCCTGATTTTATAAAGGTGATTATCTAGTTCACATAAAAACATAGACTGTGTTGCTATAAAAATTAAAATGCACTTCTCTTCTCTCCTCCATCTGTCTTACTCTGAATCTGGTAACAGTTTTACTTACAAAGGCAAGATGAAATGCCCTAAGTCAGTCAGTCTCTCTCTCTCTCTCTCTCTCTCTCTCTCTCTCTCTCTCTCTCTCTCTCTCTCAATGCATGAGGTTAACATCTAGATAACATCCAGAGTAGAGTAGCCTACTGTTTAGGATTCATATGAGGCTCAATAGCACATCAATATATGCGAACAAAAAGGCCATTGTGAACTGCAGACTGCAGTTTACACAATGTTAGTAGCTGCATTAAAGATTTAAAAGTCCCTGGAAGACTGGGAAATCGCCCATGGTTAAACACTGAGCCGTTGGTCACAGTGCCACAAGTAAACAAATAGATAAAAGTAAAGTAAGAGAAACAAAGGACTATTTTTACAATATACTTTTGTGAGGAATTCCTGGACTGGATTGAAACAAACCTCCTGATTCCTGGAGTCCTTGGGGAGACCATAGCGGTTACTGGGTAACTGTTGTTTGGAGGCTGTTTGCTTGTTTCCTGGCTGCCCAGACTCCCGAAATAACCACACAGAAGCTGTATTAGTTAAATAACTGCTTGGCCAATTAAGCGCATTGTTAGCTAGCCCTTACACCTAGAATTAACCCATCTCCATTATTTCATATTTTAACACAAGGCTCGTGGCCTACCGGCAAGGTTTCAACATGTCTGTCTCTGGCAGCATCTCCACGGCTTCTCCCCTGACTCCACCTTCCTTCTCCCAGCATTCAGTTTAGTTTCCCCTGCATAGCTCTGTTCTACCCTATCAGGCCAAGCCAGTTTCTTTATTAACCAATGATATTCACAATATACAGAGGAGAATCTATCTCTTAGAAGTAGTGTATACACGGGCCTTGTCTGTAAATGCATCTGCCTCCAAGTGCGATGCACTCAGTTCGATTTCCAGAACCCATGTGGTGGAAGGAAAAACTCCTGCAAATTGTCTCCTGACCATCACACACATCCACAGCATGCACATCTGCACAAAATAGAGAAGTAAAGTGAAAACAATTTAGAAGAAAGGAATACCATCCACAAGAGGAGTCCCTAGGCAGTAAACATGGTAGCCCTGTCTTTAAGCCGCTTGAAACCTAAAACACACTCACATTAGCCAGATAGGTCCACCTGAGATTTTTGTACTTAGGAGAATATCACATCTATGGTGTTCACCCATGTGTGCTC
>NW_004949116.1:2994805-2996939 GCF_000317375.1 Microtus ochrogaster
CTCTCTCTCTCTCTCTCTCTCTCTCTCTCTCTCTCTCACACACACACACACACACACACACACACACACACACACACACGGTTATGATAGAACAAAGGTCTTCCCAATAAGGCTTCACAAGCTATGTGTAACAAAAGCAGTCCAACCTTGAGAGTGGAAGTTTCTTATGAGCTGTACAGCATGAAGGTGGAGATGGGGGCCATGAACACCCTTCTGTTATATGTCTGCTGGCAGAAACCAGCCTGCTCGCGGAGAGGAATGGGCCCGCTATCCTTTCTCAAGGAAAGTAAGCACAGTCATGGAGAGCATTTTGACGCAGACATGCCTTCATCCCTGCATGTCTTCAGCCCTGTGCGGAGCAGTTTAAGCACATGGAGCTGTGTATGCTGGTGATAAAGCTGAAAGGAGGCAGCTGCCTGGCCAGATTGGCTTTTCAAAGATGCCACCAACGTGAGGCTTTTTAGACTTTGTGTAGAGTTCTTTAAATTAGCATAGTTGTATTAAAACCAAAACTCTTGACATCTCTGCTGAAACAGAGAAAAAGCAGCTCCCTTGCATTGGCCATGGAGGCAGAGGGCTGCACACAGGGCACATGAGCCATTCCATGGGCCTTGTCTCTGGACTTTGCTCTGAGCCTGTTCACAGGTGACTACGTCAGCCACACACAAAATGCATGTCTGCTTCCTTCATTGGCCACTTTCTAAGGTGTATTTGTTGCTATTATTCCACAGACTTACTGTTTCTCCTGCATGGATGTAAATGCTTCCCTTGATGGGAAGTTCCAGAAATTGCAAGGCGCTTGCCTCTGGGCAACCTGGGTTTGCTGCTTTTTCAGTGTTCAAGACCAGCTCCTTTTTCTTGTCAACCTCAGGATCCTGGGAGAAGTGTCATGTTCATCGTCTTTAGTTCTGTAGGATTTGAATAATAGTCCTGTGCCTGTAGTTCCTCACATCTTTAAGTTTTCAATTCATTTTAAAATCTGAATTCATCCAAGTCTAAGATGGTAAAACTCACTGATTTATATAGCAAGGTCTGCTGGGTTTGGTCTGGGTGCAGACAGGTGAGATGTACCAGTGAGCTAATATAGGTGTCAGTCAGAAAAATGGACAGACACTCATAACACATGTACATGTCCATATGCTTGCTCAACGCTTGCATACACATATGTGTGCACTGCACGCGCGCGCACACACACACATACACACACTCATCTTTTCTCTTTATAGTTAGGAGAGATGGGAACACAAGAAGAGTCTGGGTACTGGGGGCCATTTCTTCAGGGCAGAATCACCAATGAAGGATAGAGTGGACGATGTCCGAAGAAGACAGAACTTGCTTGTCTTTGGCACTCAGCTTGTTGTGAGAATCCTGACGGAACCCTCCCCCCTCTCCCAGTACACTGAGGTCTCGGGAGAGGCTGTCTGCACCTGGACACTTCATCCCTCTCAGCACACTAGGCTCAGCCTGACTTTGTTCCTGGGGCTATGCTGAGTTTCATCTGGGGTCGGGCTCCTCTGAGCTGCTCTCTAGTAGGGATAGTGCTGTGCACCCCCTCTGCTTCTTCACTGCTCACTGATCCATGTCAGAACCAGGCTTTTTGTCTGCCCTGCTCTCTCACTACAGGCACCCCAGGATATGGCATGGCCTAGGGTTCTGCTGCCCCTGGACCCTTCTTACTCTACTTTAGCAGGACCATGCTTTGCTCATAGCTGCAGGCTGCCTTCCCCCATGCCAGTTTCATGGGTGTTTCCTGGTCTAACGGTGTTTTCTTTACTTGTGAACATTGTGAACTTTCATGTGACTTGGTAGTCACAGACCTTGTTGGCACAATGTGGAGCTCCATGGGTTACTCAGCCCTGATGGCAGAGAGGCCATCTGGTCCTCAGATACCTCTCTTTCCATGGGCAGAGAGGAAAGTCGAAGGCCAGATTGTCATCAGGGTCTGGCAGATATTGAGCAGCAAAGTTGGGGCTGGGCTGAGCTCTCTTCATACCTCCCACACCCAGACTCCCCATCGTATCACGGTCATTCTGTTGAGGAGAGATTCGGGCTCCAGGAATAGGTAAGAGTTTTAGACTTTTCAGAATGCTAAGGGGACTTCTCTCTCCCTCCCTCCCTCCCTCCCTCCCTCCCT
>NW_004949116.1:2997220-3018001 GCF_000317375.1 Microtus ochrogaster
CTCAGAAGGGGCTTACCTCCTCACATGACATCATTCCTCAGTACTACTTGGCACCATGCCTGGCTTTTTTTTAATGAGGGTTCTAGAAATCAAACTTGGGTCCTTGTGCTTGTATTCCAAATCCTTTACTGACTGAGCCGTCACCCGGGTCCCTCTGAGCACTTGTAACAAGAACTCTGTTCCCAGAATCTTCTCATTGGTTTCAATCGTCTTGAGCTTCTGATGACCACACTGCCTCCAGAATCTGGAATTACTTGATGCTTTTCTTTGGTAGACTAATGATGGAGGCTCTTCTTCCTCATCTTCATGCCTCTGAGCTCTGCACGTCCCCCTACCTAGAGTCTCATTTCCTGAGTGCAAATCCTGGGACTAAAGAAACAGAGCCACATTCCTTGATTAGGTGTTTACATGAGCTATTCACAGAGTGAATTATTCAGCCCTATTTGTTTACTCTCACTGGAAACTGAAGATTTGGTGTCGTTTTCCTGACCACTGAAGTCTACACCAAGGCTGTGTTCAGTAAACATTATCAATAATAAGAGGGAAGGCAGCTGTACTTTTTTTAATTTTATTTATTTATTAAGGATTTCTGCCTCCTCCCCGCCACCGCCTCCCATTTCCCTCCCCCTCCCCCGATCAAGTCCCCCTCCCTCATCAGCTTGAAGAGCAATCAGGGTTCCCTGACCTGTGGGAAGTCCAAGGACCGCCCACCTCCATCCAGGTTTAGTAAGGTGAGCATCCAAACTGCCTAGGCTCTCCCAAAGCCAACATTGCCAACACTGCCTACAATTCATCAGGATGGCAGCTGTATTTTTGCCACACACTCCTAGAGGTGTAGGCCAAGGACATGTGTTTAGAGGCCTCAGATAACAAGTATAAATCATGCCTCTGTTACTTGACTGTCTTACCTGTTTGGCGGTTTTATCTTTACCAACTGCCAAATAACAGGCATGTATCATTTTAATTGAACCTTAATCCTGACACTTTTATTGAAAATAATGGATTTCCAGTTATTTTTCATAGATAAAGACTCTGTGAAACCAGGCCTTCCCTACCAAAGCTTGTCTGGAGCAAGCATGACCTTGCTTCCTTGCCTCAAGGAAAAAAACAAACCACACTTGAGACTGGGCAAAAATTGATCAAACTAACCCTCCAAAGACCTGTAATAAGATGATTTAAGGGGCAAACCAAACTGAATTGTGCACATATGTGTGATAACCCTGTGCCTAAGGCCTGTGACACTGAGTCCTGGGCTCGCCTTATGGCAATGACACCATCTATAGGCCCTATCAGTCAATCTTTCATGTCTGTATGTGTTCCCATACGATCCTCCTGCCTCAGCTGCCCAAGCAGCAGGTAGTGCTGGTGCACTGAAGTGTAAGGCTTTATCTTTCATGTTGTTTTGTTATTTTAGAGGATAAAGTCGATGCTCAAAATCTATACCTTTGAATAGCGAAATGTCAGAAGCTTTGTGGTGAGGTGAAGCCTGTCACCTCAGAGCATGCCTGTTTCCAGTGAACTAACTGCTTTCTCTGGCTGTCAGGACAGATGGTATCTGGATCCCAAAAGACTCATATGTGTACTGTTTATCAAGAATATGGACTCTGGGGCTGGAAATGTAGCTTTTTTTTATACAATACTTGCATAGCATTCACAGAGCCCTGGGTTCAGACATTAATGCTGAATAAAGACAGGCATGGTGGCATGTTCCTGTGATCCCAGCACTGGGGAGATGGAGGCAGGAGGGTAGGAGGTTCAAAGTCATCATTGTTAGCTACGTGACAAATTCTTAGCCAGCCATAGCTCTGTGAAACCTTGCTTTTTGTTTTGTTTTGTCCTTGTCTGTTAAAGAATGTGAACTGTGGCTACCTTGGTTTAGTCTGTGATGGTTCAACAGAATTCCTGGGAACAGGAGATTTCTGAAGGAGAAAATGTATTTCTACTCTTTCTAGAAGTGGTGACATCCAAAGTTGAGAGCCTTCATCTTGTGGTGTCTGCAAGGCAGAAGAGTATCTCCCCAGCAGGACTTTCATAAGATAAACAGTCCTCTTAATAATGGTATTTATCCTCTCAGAAGGGGCTTACCTCCTCACATGACATCATGGTGGGGGTCAGGTCTCTAACACTTGACTTCTGGGGAACACAGTCAACTCATACCTCAGCACACAAGTCTATGGCTCTTCAAACAGTAAATACAGGTGCAGCTTACAGCTGACTGCAGTAGTCATTATGGAATTTGAGCAGCTGATGCATAGAAGTTATATCATTTTCCCGCCATGATTTCTTGTTATAGGTTGGTTAATAGTAATTTATACTTTTCCCCAAGACATGTGGATAATTAGATACTGTGAGGACAGTAGGAGGTGAGCCTCGTAATATCCAGGGAGTGTATTCCAAGAAGACAGATTTCCTTAACAAAGCACACTTGGGTGTATCCGGCTTCCCATTAGCGAGAAGTTCATAGCATCCTGGGATGGGAGCCCTCGCAGTTGCTCATTTGGGTCAGTCCCATTTTGCTTGGTGCCTGGACTCCTTGGGTAGTTGTTGGTGTCTGTACACAGACGTATAACTCTGAAAGAAAATTTGTCTAGCCTTCCAGGCAATGTTGAGAATCACAAGTAAATAGTTCAAAACTGGGCACAGTGGCACACACCCAAAGTCCCTGCCCTTAGGAGTCAGAGGCAGGAAGATTGATTGTTTAATGTTCAGGGGCAGTCTGGTCTCCATAGTGAATTTCAGGCTAGCCAGGGCTACATAGCAAGACCCTGTGTTAACAAAAGCAGCAATAGCAATATCAAAGAGTAAATGCTTGCTTGGGGTTAAGGGCAACAACAACAACAAAAAAACCAGAACATCAGTCATGATTAGAATGAGGATAGAAGCCAGTTTTAAGTGCGTTTGATATATCCCAATGTTAGGTTTATCCTAATTTGCATAGGACATTCCTTTTGATGATTGTCCTGACTGGAAGTTTGGCAGCGGTTCTTTCTATTCTCAGCAGAGTCCTTTGGGGGACATGCGGTCATATGGCCAACCATTGTATTCATGAAGAGTTAGTAACTTGGTAGAAATTGAAAATGTGATAAAATCCTTTATACCACGGTCATTTGGAATATGTTCTGATTTCTCCGTATTGGTTATTTTTTGAGGAGTGATGTTGACTTCAAAGCAGTTGATAAAATAGCAAAGCATTTCTTTCTGAGATGGAACTGGGATCCAGAACTCAGAAACTCCATTGTCTGTTTTGACACCCACCCCTTCCTCTGCTATGACCTTAGTTCTTTGCTGTCCCCATTTGTGCTGGCTGCGGCATGGTTTGGCTGGCCTGGGGAAAACTGTTCTAAGCTTGCTGATAATTTGCTGAAGGAATCTCATTAGTCCCGGCTGTTGCATCTGTTTGACGTAAGTGAGAATCGGAATCCCTAAGAGCCATTCCTGGCACATTAGTGCTCTGAAGGGAGGAAGTGGCTAAGGCTGACTACCTGGGATCCCCTGGCAGAGGCAGCGTTTGCCACACCAGTGGGAAGATGGTCTGCACAGCTCCGTGTTCCTTCAGGTGTATCAGTGGTCATCCCTGAAGAGTGGTGTGTGGGAGCAGATAGTGCTTTGGTGGTGTGACTTACTAGGAAATGACCCGTCATAGGAGGAGATGGGAAAGAACAAGTGGCAAGACCGTGAGCCAGCAGAACAGGAAGCGTGGTGGGAGATGATGTCTTCCATATAGGACAGGAAACCTCAACAATATGGCCATATTTAGACCTAAAAGAGGCCTGAGCAGTGGCAATATCAACTGACACGCTAATGAGGATGGGGAACTCTCACAAGGCCCACCCCTAGATGAAACACCACAGGAAATGCATTCTGAGCAATGAAGAGTCACTCTTTCCTAGGGTTGAACCCCCAAACTGGTTACTCAGAACCAACTACTCACTCAGTCCGTGTGTGTGTGTATGTGTGTGTGTGTGTGTGTGTACACATGTGTATGTATATCTATGCATGTCAGAATTTAAAAAATAAAATGGGAATCAAAAGGCTTGGGAGGTCCCCTGTTGTCACACAGTGGCAGCCTGCAGTAGGAGATGTGAACTCTCCTGGGGACCAGGGGCCTAGGAGGGATTCCTGCCCAGTGAATGGGACACCCACCACCACTTTGTTTTTGTTCGAGTATGGACAATTAAATGGAAAATGGGGAGAAATGGAAGCAATTGCTTCGGTGAGGATGTGGGTCTGAGAATCCTCTCTGTTCAGCACAGTGTGAAATAGCAGGGGAAGCCCTGGGATCATTCCTATTGATTTTGGATCAGTATCAAGGAAGCATGAAATAGTAAACAGGAAGGAGGCTCAGCATTCCCTGAAATGAGGAAAAACAAGGCACACAGAAGTGAGGGGTTTACCTAGCTCCTGTCCTGGAGAGCAGGAGAGATCTTGGAGTCACAGTTCTATCATGTTGTAACCCTTGTCCTTCCCGGATATTGTGTGACCTTGGAAAAATCAACCCTCTTTTTGGATTCTATCCCTTTCAGAAATGAAAGCTGTGTCTTTAAGTTGGGCTGGGCAGCTCTGTGAGTCAGACCACTTTTAGCCTTTGTGATACCTCATTGTCTATAGGTAGCTTCTGCCATTCCTTCTGTGAAGACCATAGGAACATCCTGGTGTCGTGTTTGACATGGGTAGTGTGGAACCAAGGTATCCTGGACATTCCTTTGAAGTCAGTTGCTGGTGACCATCTCCCTGAGATACTGTGACAGTTTCTTGCATGTGTGTGTATGTATGCGTGCCTGTGTGTGTGTGTGCGTGCATGCAAATCATGCTGTCTCTGCATTATTTTCTCCTCTTACAGGTTTCTTAGTCCACAAAATCAACAGCTACTGTCGGAGGACAGGACAGTAGGTGGAATTAGCAGGGGGAAGAACTCTTTTGAAGGTTTAGCCACCTCTCATTGCCTCATTATGGGCAGTGTATTCTGTCAGCTCACAGAGGCTCTGAGGGGTTTTCTGGAGACCAATATAAGGCTTGTATTTTTTCTGTGCCCACCTGCTTGTGAGGTGCAAAAGCAAGTGAAAATCATCATGGATCTCACTACAATTGCTGTAGAGGGTGGAGAGACAACTCTTATACCCAGAGAGTGCACAGCAAAGCAAGGATTTCCATTTGTCCATGCACTGCTGAGATTTAGACTCTCCTGTGCCTGTGAATTCTCAGCTCATCCAAGAGGGTTCCACTAATCTTCAAGAGGGGGAAGAACTTCACACAAAGTGGAACAAGAGACGATAACTGTTGGACCGAGAAGATTCAGCTGTGAGAAACACTTATAGGGAAGAGTCATTGGGTTGTGGTGTGTTTAGGTTTCAGCGATCTGTGCCTTGTCATCTCTCAAGGTGGAGAGGGTGTCATATGCCATATGGGCATTAGCACAGCAGGCATGTTAAATATAGCCGAGTGTGGAACTAATCGCCTGCTGAAGAAGGGAACACTCTGTCAGAGCCCATGCAAATCTGCTCTGATTTACTCCACATATCCCCGCTCTGCATCTCCTCAGCAAACCCCAGTGTCTGGTATGCATGCATGTTTCCCTACACCTGATAATCAGGTGATCCTATTATGCTTTGATATTTTTAATAATGTGTGTTGTGTTAGAGTCTGTGGCCAAGGGTCGCTGAAGAAAGGCATAGGAAGCAACCAAAAGTGTGAACTCCATTGTGTCTTTACCTAATATTTTCAAAGCTCCATTTGCAGCTGGAACAGCTGGAGACTGTGCAGATCCAGGTTTCTCCAGATGCTGCACTTGCTGCTGTGCCCACATGATGCTGGACCAGGGTTAGCCTTTGGGTAGCAAAGTTCGGTGACCTTTGTATATCTACATGCCTCGCTTGTGTCCACGGTGAAGAAGCAGTCTGGGTGCTTTCTACATATTTTAGACTCGGGCTATAGGACTAACAAGGTAAAGATATGTAGCTATTGTTTTTTGAATTCAAGTTGGACAACATGGAGTGTTTTGGATCCTGGATTTTTTCTTCAGGGGGGAAAAAAGAGCCTTCCATGATTAAGATCCATGAGTTTGTTTGCCTCAAATATATTTTTTGGGAGCATGTGTTGGCCTTTTCCCGTCCATGCTGCCCTTCCAGTATCCTCCCCTGACGCAAACAGTTCCATCACTATACAGAGAAGAAATTCTTGCCTGGAAAATAAGATAGGCATCTAGGTCTTGGGCACAGCAGGTCTCCCGGGGGTGGCTTGGGTCCAGGGCACTCCTCCTCCTCACTGCTGGAGGAGGAGTGTCTGACTGGAAAGCTCCTGGTAGTGCCTTTCTTCCCAGCGCTTTCTCAGAAGGGAGCTCTGGCCTCCTCGGGGCCGAGCCACTGCAGCTGCAGTCTCTGGCGGCTGTTTGAATAGTTCTACTTCAGTTGTGTTTGTGTTCCTCATTTCCCTGTGGCTGTCAGGAGAGCTACTTAGTTTTATCATCTCAGGTTTAGAGAGATGCTGAGCAATTCCAGACACTTCTCAGGCTTTTGTTTAATTGATTGCTATCAGAAGATGATGTTTGATTTCCAGGCGGCTATTAACGCGAAAGGAAAACTTGATCCTTTTCCATCAATTCCTTGAAAACATTCCAGTTTTATAGCCTCTGGACTGGTGTTGCCAATACAGTCACATACTGACAGTCGCTCTTCAATAATTCTGTACTGAAATCATGAACAACAAGTACTGTAGATTAATGTTTCACATGGCCTTAAAGCCCAACTCCCAGGCTGGGTTTAGATGGTTTAAGGCATTGATTTCTTTCTCTGACAACTCTGAAAATACTGGGTGCTAAAAAAAAAAAAAGCCAAGAGGTTGGTAAATCTCTGTGGCACCTTTGTTGCTCTCTGTAGAAAACATTGGTGAAATGTATCATTTTTCTTTATTGTAAGACAGACTGGGGCTTTGAAGATTCTTCCGGATCACTGCAAAAACAGGAATTCAAAGCTTTGCTTAACTAAAAAACATGGGACCAGAACCAACATCCAGTCTGACATTTGGGGATTAATTCTATATCTGACTTTATACAAATTTAATTGTGAGGTCCAGTCACTGTGATTACATTGTATTTTGCATGGAGTCCCAGCAGGCCGCTGTAATCCTCACACCTGTGGATGGGGCTGGAACAGAGGTGAAAGTTACCCTGGTTCATCTCCTTACTGTTGCCTTGTGTGGTTGGAAATTAGATTTGAGTTGATGTTTTCCAAAACACATCCTAGAGCCATTTCCATAACTCAATAGTGTAATTGCAAAGCAGCGTCTGTGAGAGGGGTCACCTCCGTCCTTCTGTTACAAGCCACCCAGATTTAAATGGTTCTGATCACTGGCCTGTTATCACCTCATCTTCACAAAGAATCGTAGCTTTGGAGAGAGGTTCTTTTGTGCTCTTTGTAGTTCGTTGTTTGTCTAAACAGAAGGGAACAGGAGAAAACCCTTGGCGGATGTTCTCTCTTGGCTGTAGTACTCAAAGCCATGGGTTTCCCTACAGCTCCCTCTGGGATATCGTCCCTATACTATTAGACACTAACTGTCATTCTAAGAAAATGCCCCAACGTCATCAGTTTTTAAAGAAGGTGGGTGAATTGGGGGTCATTGTTTGGAAGCCTCAATCTGCTTTGGGAGTCTCATTATGGTAGAAATGCCAGGCAGAAGCTGGGGTCAGGGAAGGAGGGATGGTCCTTACAATCTCCTTCAAGGGTTTGTTTCAATGGCCTAACCCCACCTCTTTTTAAAAATATATGTTTGTTTATTGGAAGTAGATAGGAATGCACACCTACATAGCTTAAGTGTGTAGATCAGAGGAAAATTTGCAGTTGGTCCTTTCCTTCCATCATGTGGGTGCTGGGAAGTGAACCCAGGTCCTTGGACTTGGCAACAAATGCCCTTATCCTCTAAGCCATCTTACAAGACCCAAGCCCCACCTCTTAAAGGTGCCACCCGCTCATGTTAGTGCCACAGGCTAGGGGCAAAGCCTTCAACTCATGGTCTTGTGAGGAGCAAACCATCATCCATACCAGACTTTCTAAGATGGGAAATCTGTGAGGGATGGGGAAGTGTGATACCAAGGGAGAGATGACAGGTGACATTGATGTACACAGCAGTACACAGTAGCAACAGCAGTCCCTACTCCTAAGCACCTCAATGGCCAACTTCAGTGTTTAAAAATCTCCAAGGTCCCCCTCACTTCTTGCATGGACTTCAAGTTCAGGAGCCCTTTGGACTATAGTAGGGTTCAATGATTTGGTAGAAGGCATCATAGGAAAGCTTGGGAGATTCCTGAGCATCTGCTCAGTTTCCCATGCTCATTGGATTTGTAGATGGCACTGACTTTTCCAGGGACATCAAGAGACTCAGGAACCCACCCCATCTTTGGGGTCTGGAGTTTTCACGGAGATGACGTTGTGCCCCACCCTCAGCTGTGGTCTCAGCCTCCAGATTCCTAACTTTGCACCTGACCCGGAGACACAGCTGAGTGCATTGTTGGCATCTTCTATGTGCTCAGACCCAGTCCTGGATCTCAGGTGTTCTCATCAGTCAGGATACCCTTAGAGACCACCTCCTAGGAATGGGAACCAAGGTCAGGAATTCTCCTTGGTTCTGTTTGCAGAATAACCAGGGTGGAATCCACTTGTGGTAGGCGGAGTAGTCACCTGTGGTAAGTTAGAGAAAGAAGACATGACAGTGCTTAGATGCCATTCAGTGAACTCCTTTCTCTGCTGTGGAAAAAACAGGGCTCTCCCCAGTCTGAGTGGATATGAGCACTTACGCAAGTGGCTTTGAAGCGGATCTGAATGGGAAATGGAGCAAAAGCTACGAAGATCACTTACCAGTAATGTGAAGAACTGTGGAAACAAGTCTTTGTGTGACTCCAAGGGCTGTGTTATTATATAGCAGGAAAGGAGATGCTGTTCTGAAAGCCGGAGAGTGTTGGTCCATCATGTTTGGCCTTTGGTAACCGCTGTTCTTTTGACCCTCATGTTCATACTTAGCTTCATTCCAGACTCTGTTCATAGGCTAGAAGTCATTCATTCACTAATGTTGTTGAATCCCAGAGTAGCATGTGCTAGTGGGAAGTCTTCCTGGGTCTTTGTCACCATATACCCTCCTGGAATCTCCCCAGACTGCTTTGTCAGGAAGCCCTGTGTCTACAAAGGGATGGAGTATAATCTCGCCTCAGATCCTCATTGTGTGGAACAGGATGTTTTGGACCAGGATGGTATTAAAATTTCATCTGCTATCATTCCACTTCCTAGCATTTAAATTTAGGGCATAATCACAGCGCTATCAGAGCATAATAAACAAGAGTTTATTATGGCATCTTTTACATACAAAAATCTACATATTTAATAATTGCAGATGGGTAAAGTAGGCAGTCCTGTATCTGCAGAATCATGGGAAATTATGCCCAAAGGAAAACAGTTAAGGGACTTTGGCAATCCTCCTTTATTAACAAAGTATCAGTAAAGTCTAAAGCACAAATAGTTTGACCAAAATGTATATAGCAAGGTGAAGTAATACTGACACCTAACCTGACTGTTTGGACACCTGCTAGGGTTAGGTCTGCAGAGCAGTGACAGGGAGGAGCTGGGAAGTCCGCATCAGCTCCTTTGACACCACTCTCCTGGCACCAGAGAATGTTTGGTAGCACCTTTGCAATCTCACCCTGCTACTCAAACTTGACTGGAAACACGGGTGTGGCCTGGTTTGGGAGTAGGGGTTTGGAAGCTAATTTTTGTCCACTGTGCAATGAGTTGCACGAGTGTTTTTTATTAATCTTTACTGAGGCTTGCAGACTTTGCTGGAGGAGGGAGGCCAAGGAAGAACTGAGTGAGCCAGAGCTAGAGGCCGAAACAGGGATCATGCAGAGAGATTCCCAGGAGAGGTACTGGTGGTCAGAGTGTCCAAATGAAATGCCAGGGGGGAAGCTGATAGCTCTTCTTCCGTTGGTGTCTTCAAGATAAACCTCTTGCATTAGCATGCCCTGCCTCTACTTCTAGACAACCAGAGAGGGGACAGAAAGGCAACTCCTGATATAGGAAGTGAAGCTTGGTGATGTGGAGCTTTTGACCAAAGTGGGCCTCAGAGCAGAGGAGTCTGACAAACTGTGACCAGCACATCTTCTAGAATGCCAGGAGGAAGGAGGGTTGCTCTTCCCACACATACTGGCCAGGTGGTAAACTGTAGCTTCATTGGAAGCCTTAATGGGGAAGGTGGCCTCAAATGATGGGTAGGTAACTAAACTGACAAAGACCAATGGACATGTAGAGATACATCTAAGGAGACAAATCGTTATCAGGTGACAACAAGAGTACATTGATTTTTGTTCCTTTATGGTTTTCATTTTGGACCCCAGTATGTCTCAGCATTTTGAGGTGTGAAGATGGAGAGATAAAGTGTCTGTCTGAGTTTCCTTTCTGTTACGTTGACAAAACAAAACAAACAAAAGAAATGACAAAAAGTAACTCAGGGAGGAAAGGTTGTATTTGGCTTACAAGCCCAGTTATTGTCTGTCCCTTCAGGAGGACTTAGAGCATCCCACCCAGAGCCAAGAGCAGAGAGGATAAACTGTGACCCCTGAGCCCTGCTGCTTCCTTACTCAGCACTCAGCTAGCAGGTTCCTGTCTAGGTCTTAACCTGGGGTGGAACATTTGCAGATGGTTTCTGATCAGTTACAGAGACTCATTTTGCTATACACCATTTGCCAGGGAACACTCTTCACTATGGTTCTGCCACCAGACAACAGGCGACCCGTCCCAACTCAGTGAAAACTCAAAGCTGTGGAAACTAGACAAGGGACAAAGGTGGCATTAGATGCTGCTACAGTCTTCCTTCTGGACCTGGTGACCTTCGGAACAGGTCCTTACTGTGTTACAGAACCTCTCTCAAACAAGAGCACTCACCTGCTGCCACTCCGGGAGAGAGCTGTTCCATGTTATTTCTAAGCTCCCTTGAAGACCTCATTTTGAAAATGGGTCTAAGATGGTTGACTTGCAGGTTGAGCTTCTTATCCACATACATAGAACAGTCACCTCTCAGTATTCTTCAGAATGCAGGGCAGCAAGAAATTACGATGATTGTGGGTATCCCTCCTCCCCACAGGCACTGCATGTGAACTCTGCATCCTTACCAGGCTGGTACCATGTGTCTTGTCACATGTATCTTTCTGTTGTTGCCGCTTGTTCCATGGCTTCTAGTCCATGTTTTATAGTGTAATATTAAGGCAGGTGAGAGTAGGGAATAACTTAGTAAGCTGGGGCTCTCCTTGGCTTGGGCCACATATCTCTTCTAATAATGCACTTGAAACTTAGGGCCTCACCTGCACTCAGAATGCACACACCCCCTCCTTCAACAATGCACATAACAACTTGTTTGTGTGTGTGTGTGTGTGTGTGTGTGTGTACACTTTAAACAACATAAATAGATTACCTCTTAGCAATCCGTTGATAATGCCATATTCAGTGCATTCAAGAGCATGTTCTGAAACCAAGAGAGGTGGGTTGATCTGGCCTGAATTGTTTTTAGGAGCAATAACAATAAGGCAAACTGTGTCTTCAAAGTGAACTTTTAGAAGGAATTCCTATCTACTATCCTCTGCATGAGTAAGTGTGCATGTTTAAATCAGATGCATTATGACAAGATGCATGGCTCACTGAGGGATACAGGCCCATGAATGTTGTAATAGGGACTCCAGAGGATATAATATTACCTAAGTAAACAAAAAGTAAGCAACTTCCAAAACTCTAAAAATGACAGAGACATCTCGCTGTCTGGACAGTCACCCAAAGGTTTTTGTACCGTTGGTAACATCCATCTACTAAAGGCCCATAGTATCCAACAGACATTTTCATAAAACAAAAAAATTTAAAGACAGTTTAGTCACTTATTTTCTGTGTCCTACAAAATGTCTCACAGACTCTTTCATAAATCAGAAACCCCAAAAGACCATCTCACCTTTAGACAAGTTCAGCAGTCCTCTCTCTACGGGTTCTTTGTGTCCAGTTTATGTAACATTCCAGGCAAGAGCAGTTTTTTGCCCAAATGGCTAATCAACTCCATAAGGATCCTCTTCAATGCCCATCTTCCTCTTGAAATAGATTGGTGTTGCCAGGAACAGACATGTCTCATTGTCATTAAAAGCCCTAAGTTATTAAAACATTAAATGTCATATTCTGTAGTCTTTAAAAGATATAAAAATGCCTATCTAACTAAAAAATATTCTATATATCTAAAAATTTAACTAACATGACTATAAGCTTGACTATTATTGATGATTATTCATTAACAACCTATACATAAATCAAAACAGCGAAGTGCCCAAACTCCCCACTTCTCCTGAGCTCCATGAACGGAAGCATCAACCAGTAATTGGGCCTTGAGTGTGTTCCCTCTTGTAACCTGTTGTCAGTCTTGATGGTGTCTTCCTTTCTAATCTTCACTCTTGCTTCCCTTTGAATAGTTTCCTTGCTACTTTGCAACCTGTGTGAGCCTTTATTTCATTCTTAAATAAGATGCCAAGAGCCTGGAAGCATCTGGCCCAGACAGACCCCCAACCACCCGTAACAGTAGCTGCTCAATAAATACCAGGAGCAGCAGCTGCCGAGATCAGGACTTGTCTGCGGAGCGGCAAATACAGCGGCAGGTGGTGCTCATAATGGTGCCCAGCTTGTTTCTGCTTCAGAGCACCTTCCGCCATGAACGCGCTGCTCCAGCTCTCAGCCTACAGCCGAGCCCGTTCCCAGAATTGAGGTGAAAGTTCATTCTTTTTCAATCCTCACTTGGAGAATCCACCTGAGGACAGATCTATGGTGCATGGAGGCAGGTGAGAGCCTTGTGAAGGAGACAGTGGTGACCTGGATAATCTCACATCCTGAGGAGGGGACATCTCCCGAGAGCCACATGTATTAACTGTCATATGTTCATCATGGCTTCCTTTACGGCAGCGGCTCTCAGCCTTCCTAATGCTACAACCCTTTAATACGGCTCCTCAGGTCATGATGACTCGTAACTATAAAACCATTTTTGATGCTACTTCATAACTGTAATTTGATATTGTTATGAATAATAATGTAAATATTTGTGTTTTCAGATGGTCTTTGGTGACCCCTATGAAAGAGTCATTTGATCCCCAAAGGCTTTCTAACCCACAGGTTGAGAACCACTGCCCTTTTGGATGAAGATCCTAGAATCAAGGTTGCCCTGGCTTGTGTTTTCGAGTCAATATACTAAAGGAGAAAATTTCTTTTTATTTTGCTGCATTTTATACATGAATGTGATATATTTAGACCAAACCCACCCTTCCCCCTTCCCCTCCGATGCCTCTACCACTCCATACTTTCCCTCTTTCCCTTTCTAAAACCCACTGAGTCTACTTAGTGATATGAGTGCATATATTGCTGTAGGACCATCTACTTGAGTATGAATAGCCCGGCAGGACCCACATCCCTGCTGAAAACCAACTACCTCCCCACAGAAGCCATCAGTTACCAGTAATTCCTCAGCTAAAGGTGGGACTTCGTGAGCCCTTGTCCATTCCTGCTGGGATTTTGACTGGATTGATCTTGTACAGGCCATGTTCATGCACTCACAGCCTCTGTGTGTTCACATACACAGTGTCCCCGCAATGACTGGAAAGCACTGTCCCATGGGCACCCACCACTGCCTCTGGCTCTTGGAATCTTTCCATCCCCTTCTGTAGTGGCCTCTGAGCTCTAGGGAGAGGACTGTGATAGACATGGCATTTAGGACTGGGTACTGCATAGCAGATAGAAGTAGTTCTCTAATAGAAAACAAACCTACCATCATCACTCCTGAACTATGAGCACTTAGCTTTTCACCAAATAAGTGTTGATATTTCGCCAGTTACTGTTTGTATAAATGACCATTATGATGATTTGGTGGGCATGGTGCACACTATTAACCTATGAACACTATGTAGATGTGGACCATAAACTCTGACACTCAAGCTCCAAGCCGCACCATGGGGGGAATGTTTCATACCTTAATAAATAATTACTGTGGTAGATGAAGAATACAGAATTGACCCAGGAGGAAGATAAGCTGGATTGGAAATCGATTGTAGTTCTGGGATGGTGCGCTAACCCTGAGGGGCCATACAGCTTCCAGTGACTGGAAAACATTGTCCTTTCAAAGGTCTCAGTGCTCCTGAACAAAGGCTTCTTGGAGGTGGCTCACACTTTGTGTTCTGACTTGGATTGCCCACTGGTGTTTGTGGATTGTACCCATCAATCCATCCACTGGATGTTGAGTTATTCAGGTTCTCTAGAAGGAAAGAACTGATAGAATGGATGAGTACGTCAACAGGAGATATATTAGACTGGCTTAGAAGATGTGGTTTGGGTAGCCGAACAATGGCTGTCTCCCCTGGAGAGGCCGAGAACCCAATAGTTTCTCAGTCCACATGGCTGATCGTCTCAGCAGTTCCAATGTCACTGGAAGCTGGGAGGGTTCCTGGAGAGCAGCTGGTCTTCAGGAAACAGCAGAAGCATGAAGAAGTGGTTCTCATGTCAGGGAAGCAATCTTGCAGCAACAAGATAGATGAACTTCCTAACAAGACTGAGGATAAGCAGGCAAAAGCCGTTTCTTTCTTCCATGTCCTTTGATTTGGGCTGCACACACACACACACACACACACACACACGCACGCATGCACGCACGCACGCACGCGCAGACACACACACAATGAGTTTTACTCGGCCACAAAGAATAGCATAATTGGGTCTGGAGAAGTGGTGAAGCAGCTAAGGTGACTTGCTGCTTCTGCACAGGGCCCAGGCAGCTCATAACAGTGGCCTTCAGTAACTTGAGTTCTAGAGACTCTGATACCCTCTTGTGGTCTCTACAGGCACCTGTACATATGTAGTTCACATACAGATGAGCAAGCAAACATATGCATAAATAGTATGAACAAATTAATGAACAAAATTATATTGTTTGTAGAAAAATAGATACAACTATAAATTATCATACTAAGCAAATTAAATTAGACTCAGAGAAATGTGTTTCCTCTAATTTGTAGACACTATATTTTATAAAATGACACATTTATTCATGATAGCAAAGCAGACATGAAACTGTTCAGGGAAATAAAAAGACTAAGGGTATGTCATGAAAGGGAGAATAGGGGAGGAACATGGTGAAGGCACATTATGTGTTTGTGGGAAAATGTCCTTATGAAATAAGGAACATTAATTTATTAGCCAATAAAAATGCAGATAATCATTGGATATGATGACCCGCACCTACATTCATAGCACTTGGAAGGCAGAGGCAGAGGGAGGCAGAGGGATCACCCTGAGCTGCAGATTGAGACCCCATCTAAAAAAAATCCAAAAGGCAAAAACACCCTGAGAGAGGTATTCTCTGCAAAGTGTTGGCTACTCTTCAGTACCGTGGTAGGAAGAGCCTTGGGCCAGCCTCTTGGAGTGACAGCACCTTACACCCTGTCTGAAGGTTTAAGAAGCCCATCTTCAGGTCTAGTAGGGCTGGCTGAGTGGGGTCCTGGCAGGGTCTTCCCCACTGCACTCGGAGCTAACTGGAATGGACAAAAGCCTGTGTTAATGCCATGCCACACATCCCCAGGTGCTGGCAGATCTGAGGAGGTCCCCATCTGTTCATCTCTTGACCTTCACAGTAGTCAGGGACTGTCAGGCAGGCTCATCATCCCATGCTCAGGAAAGCTATGAAGCCTTTCCCAAGTGGTCGCAGACGAGACTGGTGGCCTCTCCGTGTTTACACTGCAATGAAGACCAATGGCAGTGGGGAAGGAGATGGATCCATGGGTACGGCTGCGGGGTGTGCACTGCTGTGCTTGCTGTGGTGCTCTGCAGGGTCAGCTGGTTGAGAAATCTCCTCTGTCTGAGCTTGTGCCACCGTGAGCCTCGGCTTTCTCTGTAATTGACCCATCTTGAAAGACATGTACTGCACGATTCATGCTTTCAGTTTCAGAAGAGTAGGTTTATCGAGTACATAGCAAGCAAAACCGGTGTGATAAATATCACATCACAGACAGAAGCGGCAGGTGGATAGAAAAATACTGTGGAGTAGCCAACTGAGAGAGCAAACGAGGTGACACCATTGTTGGGCTTGTAAACATGCAGCAGAAATCAGCTGGGTGTGGAGCCCCTTTAAGGCAGCTTGCTGTAGTTCCTGATAGAGAGCCGAACAGGGCAAATTGTCTCCTTAAGTGAGGCTTCCAAGTCAAAGAATGAATAATAGCCACTCATATTAGGCACATTCAACATCCAACAGAAGCGACCTGGAAAGCAGAGAGTCCGCTAGAGTTCTCATTGAGCTTCCTCTTCATGGCTGAGCTTCCTATGGCTGAACTTCCAGCTTCCTGTTTCCACCATGGGCATCTTCATATCGTGGAATAAACAACAGGGTCATCTGTTGGAAATGGTCTACCTTCCAGCTAGTCCAAGGACGTGGCCATTTTCACTTTGGAGCTATTGTCCCATTTTCATTACAGAGAGCCTGGGACCCAATCTGATCTATGTTGGGGGTGGGGGTTGGAGGACACTTGACACAAACACGGTTGGCTCAGAAATATGTGGAGCAATGCCATTACAGAGCCAGCCCCTCAGTGATCCACAAACGGCACGTGTCACTTTCCAATTCAATGTGCTGGGTGGCCCTGGCCTTGGCTGAGCTTCCTCCAAAGAACCTTCACCTTGCATCTGGGTGACATATTTCACCTGGCATTTCACTGAAGTTCATTGGGATTCAGGTGGCTCCCTTCCTCACCACGATGGCACAGAGATGGGTAGCAGAGCTGGGAGTTACTGTTTTGAAGGGCTCCTTAAGCAGAGTGTCCTTCCAAATATCTATGCTCTGCCCAGTCAGGAGTGGCTCCTTTTGCGCTGATCCCTGACCCTCGGGACCACATGATACCAACAAGGCTTTTCCAAGTGCCGGGGTAGGATGCTGCAACACGAGACAATCAAGACAAGAAGTCGAACCTCTGGAAGATGATGAAACCTTGCAATACACTGAGGAAGAACGAAACCAAGAGCCCCCAACTAACTTGTGACGTGAACGACTTGAAATATGAAATAGGGCTAAGGAGACAATTTGGAACTGATGAGACTGGGGTGACAGGGAATGAAGAAAGACAGGCATGTGCACAGAAAAGCTGGGATTGTGTGGGCTGAGGACTTTGATGGAGACACAGCAGCCTGGAAACTCAGTGAGCTTATTATCTATGTGGGAAGGAGGAGGAGGTGGGTTAGTAAAGGCACTGTTGGGGAGTGCTTGCAGGCTGCAGGAAACTGCTGTGGATAGCATCAGCACGCACTGCCTGCTAAAGTCATCATATATTCTTGGGCCAGGGGAAGGCTTCACCATTCCTGTGAACCTAACACAGGGAAGGCTTTCCCACTGCCATGATCTGAGGCATTTGGGTCCTTGATATGGCTGTGCTCGTGTCAGTAATAGACACTCACTTGGAACTTCATCTGTTCCCTATAGCTCAGTCAACAAAGAGCTTGTTGTGCAAGCATGAAGACCCTAGTTTGAGCCCCAGCACTACATCAAAGCCAGGCATTGAATTATGTGCTTATAATCTGAGCATGGGCATGCTGGCAGGTGGAGTGGACAAATACCAGTGAATCACTGGCCAGACATCCTAGCTAAATAGATGAGCCTCGAGTCCCAGTGAGGGCCCTAGTTCAAAAAGTAAGGGGGCAGCTCACATCACATGCAGGCACACGTACACTTGCAAAACATAAACATATTTCAAATACTGAAATACAGGAAAATGGTGGGGGGAAGGGTGGAAGGGGATTGAGGTACTGCCAGGACATGAATGGTTGATACCAGAAGAGCAAGGAGGGACCAAGCTCACTGAGTGTGGGCCTGGGCTTCTTCCTTGGGGTAGTGCTGGTCCCTGAACCTGCCCATCAGGACACCTTAAGTGTACTTGCAACCCTATATCTTTTTCTCCCATCAATGCGGAGCATTATGTCAGCAAAAGTCCTATGCTGTGGACTGCTTCACAGCATCTGAGCTGTTTCGGGGACAGACCCACCATTGAGTCTGGGGAGGCAGCCCCTTCACACAGCATCCTTTTTAACAGTCAGAAATTTGGCCCCTCTCCCTGTTGCCTTTCTGTCCCCTCTGGACATGACCTGCAAGCCAATGGGAGAGACTTCTTTGCTGCAGGGAGCAAGCATAGCCCTCAGTCATGCTGGCACCCATTCCTTTCTCATAGGACAGACTTTTCCCTTCCCCCGAAGCCAGCCCATCTCCCCCAGCCCAGTTAGCCCCACCAAGGCTTCACATTGCTCTGCTCACACCGGGCTGCCCAAGAAGAGGCCAGATGATTTGTTTCCTTTTAAATAAAGTGCTTGGTTTGTTGGGCTGTATGGGGTTGGTCCTTGGTGGCCACTGTCACATTATAAACATGCACAGGCGGTGGGGAAAATGTGACTTAATAAAATATTCGGCTGCCTTTCTCCTTTGAGCTATATTAAGCCGCACATGTTCTGAATGGCAAATGGCACTGATTCAGAATTCACAGGGAGAGGAGTGAGGCCAGAGATGGGGGAGGGGAGTGCAGGGGCCCAGGGTGATCTATTTTCAATTGAGCAGTTGACTGGTGGAAGTGTGGGGTGGGAGAGGCTATGGCTACCTGCCCATTCACACAGGGAGGGGTTTGCAGCCCTCTCTGGGCCTGGTGCTTGCTAAATGGCCTTTCTCAAGAGATCATAGAATAACTTATCCCTCTGGTTTCAATGCAGAGGTCCAGATTACAATTCCTGTGATTTTTTTTTTTTGCTTTAAAATATATTTAAGAAATATTTCCAGAAACGTAATAGTTACTCAGTATCTCCATATTCATGAGGCTATTACTAGCTGACAGGTGTCAATCATGTAGTCAATCTTGATTCTCACAGAAAGTCTCTCACATTATTTTTGATAAAACAACACTACCTTTGTCCCCATGTCCCTCCATGCTTAACCACATACAACAGTGAGGCTAGGGCAGCTTACATCATGGGCTTGATGCCCCCTGGTAGAAGTTTGGCTCTGCTCCTGCTGGCTGTGACATACAATTTAAATAACACTTTCCTTGAGGCCCTTTTTCCTTGTGATGTTTGGGGCTTCCTTCAACATTTAAGACATATAAATTGTGCTTAGCTGTGTAAACATCTAAATCAGACTCTCCAACGACCGGAACCAAGGCTGTGAGAAGAGACTGTAGTTTCTGAGGCCGTTCTGTTATTGTCAAGATGCACGAATAAAATGCAATCCAAAGTTTTCAAAATTGCTCTATCTCCCTTGGACATTTGAAAAACATGAAAACACCCAAATATTTATAGAAGATGCCAACTAGAGTGTCTAAAAAATGGGCTAAAAATGAAGGCATCACAATGTCCTCCCTTTGTCCTGGGTTGGTCTGGGTTGCCCAGAGAACAGCTGCCCTGTCTTCCCCGTCTAAAAGCTGTGGTCCCTGTGGTAGGGACTTACGTGACACTCGTGGAGATGCCCACTTTTGAGTCTTCCATGGTCAGTAGCGACAGGTGCCTCTCCGGAATTCCAATGAGAAAAGCCAGAGATGGCGGTGTAGAGAGGGGCCAGTGTCTCCCTTCTGCCCCCCTCTCCCGCCAGAAAAGTGCAAAAGTGAGTTTGAGATTCCTCCCTGGAAGCAGCAGCACAGCCAGCTAAGGAAATAGGCTACGATTCAATGTCTCGTCCTGTTTATTTAGTTATGTGGGGGTGGGGCAGAAGCAGATTAGATTAACTTTCATCCTTGATGATATTTAAAATCAAAATTACTTTATACATGTAGTATATGCTAGCAAAAATGGGAGGAAGAGAGCTGTTTCTATGCTGCCAAATTCACTGACTACTTCTTGGTTGCCTGATCTTAGAGTATAGCTGGGTGGGGTCAAGTGCTGTGTTGAAAGAGCATTATATATAGGGACTATTGAAGGCAGCATTTCCAGGACTTTGTATAAGAACAAGTGACCATCTGGTCGTACGTTCTATGACATATGCATTTAGGTCACCTCCTGGGCCTTTGAGGCTGGAGTCTTTGCAGAAAAGAATCCCCAAGGATTCTTGACACGAGTTGGAGGAGGGTTGCACTACTCCTTCTGGACAGGGATGTGGTTGCTGATTGGTCGGCAATGTCGATGAAAGAAGAGTGGATGTTCCAGATGGGCAGAGTGGAAGGTTGGGCGCTAAGCCAGCAGGTGAGAGGACCAAGTGATTCTCCCAGTAGCCTGACATTAGCAAGCCCAGAAGATGGAAAGAATGAAGAGTATAGAGAAGGTACACAGAGAAGGTCAGCCTGACCCACCCACAATCCAGGCTGCAAGGAATTGTGTAATCATTTATACCAGGGAAAGAAACAGGGACCAGCGTGGGTCAGAGAGTGGAGCAGGATCCAGGGAGCCTACAAAGGATGGATTCTGCCCCCACCTCCCTTTCACAAGATTTTGACTCTTGTAAAAGTAAAGGTACTGTAGAAACAGCAACTGGATCTCCACCCTGGGCTTCCCTCTCATAGCTAATAGTTCTGCAGTGGCTATGACTTCTCCTAAGGAGGCTCTGGGGATAACACAAAGATTCACAGCCTTGATGACTCTTCCTGGAGGCAAATCTATCACTTGGTGAGCAAACCTAATGGTCAAGATTTCTTCTCTGGATGCTGATGAGAACACCGGAGAGTTTTGGTTCTTTCCATCCAAAGAACCTCAGGGAATTTTGTGACTTAAGGGGGACAAGAGTAAATTCCAC
>NW_004949116.1:3018239-3031198 GCF_000317375.1 Microtus ochrogaster
TGGGACAAGGGCGTCAAGTGGCCAGCGTTGGTGATGAGCGATGCTCCACCTTGCAATGGAGTTGAGCAATGCTGGGGAAGAGCTGAGATGTGTTTACAAATTGCTAAAAGGAAATGAGTCTGGGAGCCGGGGAGATGGTTCAGTCCATTTGTTCCCTGCTGAGCAAACCCGAGAATCTCAGTTTGGATATTTAGAACCCACGTTAACAACCTGGGTGTGGTCACGCTCTAATATCATGCTCAGTAAGAGAGGCCAAGCCTCGAAAGTTAAGGATGGCCATGGGAGAGGAAGACATCAGACCCTAAACTTTGCTTTCCATTGCACACACACACTGATGCATGGGGATGACTCCAGTCGGTTCCCTATCAGAGAGAGACTGCAACTGAGTCCTGCTGTCAGCTGATTTAGGTGTTCCTGAAGACCTGAGCCTCGTCTGAAGCTCTAGGATTTACCTGCATGACTTCTTTTTATTTCCTTTTCCTATTTGTAAAAGATGAACAGAACCACACACAGCTGGTGTGGGGCTGGAATGTAGACACCTATGTACCACGTGAAATTGCTGGCCCCTAAGGAAACTTTATCTCACACATGATAGTAACTCACTGTCAACCATCCCTGCTCTGGTGGGCTCCTTGACATTCAGGATGTTCAGGATGTGAAGCCGCATCCTGGAGGTGGTTCTAGCACCATCTGTTTCTCATGCATGTAGATGGAGGTCAGAGGCATGGCGCCAGCAGACTTGATGTCTGGTGAACCTGTCTTCTAGCCTTCATAGTAGTGATATGGGGACAGGCTAGCAGTCCCTGCCCCTCTTACAAGAGGCACTAACTCTGTCATCGAGACGCCAGCCTTACCATACCTCTCCTCCTAACTCTGCTCCTGGGGTTGCAGGCAGTAGCCTGTGGGTATTTGGTACACAGAGGTGCCCGGTAGGTTGCATTCTTTCAGCTGAGCTCATAGTTTGTGTTTAAGGAGGCTACAGAGAAGCTTTCCTGAGACCTGTTATCGCCTCTTTAATCTGGCTCTTCCTCTGCCTGCTTTTCCCAGGCTGAGCCTGGCATATCATGCTTGGTATTGTCAGTTAAGAGTCAAATCCATACTCCACTTGCCAGCCCCTCAGAGTTTCCTACTGATTAGAAAATTGCCATGAAGTCTATCTTTCTTCATATGAAGGGTGCTGGCTCTGCAGGGCAAAGGGAGGACCTTTGTGTCTTCATGCAGTGTCTGCTTGAGCACCTCACTGGAAACCCTTTGCATCCTGAGGGACTTGAGCGTGACACTTGAGCCCATGATCATACCCATGCATGATGGAGAGTCACTTTACGGCTTTTAATGCACTACCGTGTCTTTCAAATGGCCATTTGCTTGAATGAAAAATAACACAGGACGCCCAGGAACGCATGAGAGTCACAGTATATTCAGTATTGACTCTGGAGTTAGAAGTAAATGAAAACGTACTAAGCCCAATGAACTCTCATCTGAAGTGTTTCCTAGATCTCTCCTTCCTCTGTAGCTCATCGCTACAAACCGATCAGAAATAAGAAAAGATACCAGTTCACTTCAGCAGACCACTCAGCCCAGAGCGCTTCCTTGTGACATGCCTGCAGATTGGCCAGAGGGTTTCCACTGGCCAAATCCGGTCACTTTCGCCTCACTTTTCCTGCTTGCATCTTACCGACTCCAGATGTGTCCCTTTGAGTTTCATATTGCCCCCCTTATCTTGACAAGTTGGATATTGTTTCACACAGACCCCAAACTCTTGATTCAGGGTTTAAAAAGTCAGCTTGGTTGTATGTTCAGTGGAAAAAATCAAAACAGTATTCTGCAGCCTTAAATACAATTGCTGGCTTAAACAGTGGTATTTTAGGCAGAAATTAGTTTTCAGAACATTAAAAGATTCCAGCAATAATATTTACAAATCCTTTCATATGCATGAAAAATTAGCAACTAAATCTGGCCATTAAAGCATAATCTTTATTTGACCAAAGCAGGGTATAAAAATGGAATAAACTGTAATTTATCTTAGTTGACAGCTAATTACCTGAAGTCTGATTAAAGGGAAAACTAAATTTACTTAATTAGTGTTTTGGTGTTTTAGTCTGTGTACATATAAATATGCCTATCCGTTCTTCTCCATGAACATTGCTAGAAATAAATTACCATTTTCATTTGGTCCCATTCAGAAGCTGCCAAACTCAGGACAATGTTGGAAGAATGGTTGTTTCGCAGACAATGGTACCAGGTGTGGGCAGACTGTGCGTCTGATAGGAGGATGAAGAAAATGCTAAACACTGGGATGGGTGGGGATGATGACCGAGCCATTGGTTTCCCGGAGGCCCCCTTTTCTAACCGGAAGCTAACTCTTGGGGTAAGCCAGGCCTGCCTGTACATCCTGGCAGTGCAGTAGTGGGCTCTGCACATAATTCAACCCCCAGGCAAAGGGGCGGAATGCACTAAACTGCTGTTCTGGTGGCTTGGAACTGCCATTTGGTGCGAGTGATGCTGGTCAAGGTTGTGAGGAGTCCAGGGCCCATACCACCCCAACAGCTGTGCACACCAGAGGCACAGGAAGCCATCTCCCTTTCAGCCTCTTGGGAGTTGAAGTCACTTAGATTAACTTTTCTAAGGGATGCAGTATCTGTCATTGGTGGTGAGGTGTGTGAGCTTCTTGGAGGCAACAAAAAGATGGATCCTGTTTCATAACCCAGTCTGTTAGTATTGTGAAAACGAGACCAGTGGTATTCAAAGTTACTTCAAAAGCTGTGTTGACTCCTGCTATCTTATTAATTTTGTGATGTCGTCTCAGATCTCATTCCTTACGTCTCTTGGCAACGTTTACTTGTTACCCATGACCTCCTAAGTATGCTTCTCCTCCTCTTCAGCCCAAGTCTTCATTTTTGTATCTTCTATAGAGATGGCCCAATATTCATAGATTTCTTTAATCTGTTTGTATCACCGAAAGTTTTTATTTTTCCTCCCATTTCTAAATGATGCTATTTTTGAAATCAAGAGACTTCTTCTGACTTAAATGTCAGACCTACCCGAAGTTCAGTTATATGCTTATAAATAATTGAGCTAAAATATCAGTTTTAAGAAGCACTGCAGCTTTTAATCAAAATCCACAAAGACATGAAAGTCTTAATTAAGTCTGAAACTCCACTCTCCACACGTGAGGCTTCAGAGCTCATTCTCCTCTAACACCAGGATTCCTCTTTGACTGTGTTGCACAGACCCCGAGAAATGGCTAATTAGCAAAAGGACAGCAGCAGAGACACAGGCCAGAGTGAGAGCACAGAACTCCGGTCCGGGGGGGATTCTGGGAACTAGGATCCTAGCCCCACATAGCCATCTCCTGAAGATTCTGGGTCCAGTGCCTATTTGTCTATCAACCTCACTCTACTGAGTGGCGCTCCTACTGATGGAATGTGAAGTTCCCCGAAACGGTGGCTTCTGATGGTATTTCTAAAACTGCCAAGTAGACGTTCAAGTGGGGAACATGGTGCTAACAAGATAAAGGTAGAGAGGCAGCTTCTAGAACCACTGTCTTTCATCTCCCTCCCGGGCCCTCCCCCTCCTCTAACAACCATTTCCAGGACCACCTGTGATGGTTTGAATAAGATGTCTCCCATAGCCTGGGGTGTTTGAACACAGGGCTCACATTTGGTGGTGCTGTTTGGGGAGACTTAGGAGGTGTGCTTTTGCTTGAGGAAAAATGTCGTCATTGGAGAAGGGCTTTGAACTTTCAAATGCCACACAGTCTCCAGTTTGCTCTCTCTGCTTCCTGCTAGCTGTTTAAGATGTGAGCTCTCGGCTTGCTGCTCCAGCCACCATGCCTGCCTGCTGCCACGCTTCCCTGCGATGATGGTGATGTCTCTCATCCCTCTGGAAGCATAAGCCCATATAGACCCTTCCTCCTGGAAGGTGCCTTGGTTTTGATGTTTCACCACAATTACAGAAAGGTCACCAATCCACCACCTTTATTGTTTATTCTGTCACGTAATCAAATGGCTCCAGGGGCACACAAAATAAGACACTGTGGGTAAAAAATGTCACTAGTTCTCCAATGGTCATAGGCAATCCAGGATCCCTGCTTTCTTCCATTCTTCTTGGGGGATGTAGAAATCTTCATTGTCTTGTCAACAGTGTTTGGGAGACAGCGTTGGGAGTGAGCTGGCTTACTCAGGTCTTCAGGAACGTGTTTTACAGGTGCAGTCTCTCAGGTTGGCAGGATTCAAGAGGCTCAGAGGAGCAACTGATGACATTCTAACAACCATCCACCATGAAGTCAAGGTCAAGGGGACAGAGTGACTTGGGTTTTAAGGCATTACCTTTGTCAGTGTTGGAGTGGGTGAACATGGAAAGGCACTGGAGTTTACAGTTAATTGCGTGCATCCTTGACTTCTGGACATAACTGAGTTAATACTGGCTTGGTACGCCAGGCTCTGGACTGTCAGGATAGAATAGACATGAATTTGTGTTGATGGAGTATCTCCAGGAGATTCTTAGGGAAGATAGGGTTTTGGAAAATAACGAGCTTCTTGAACCTTGTCCAGCATGGGTGGCTTACAGCTGGAGTCACAGGCTGCTGCTCAACCCAGCCATGCCTTATAAGGTCTAAAGTGAGACACTCAAGCAGGCCTTGGCACACACTCCTCCTCCTCCTGAAAACCCCAAGAGTAGAGAAATATGTGTTCAAGGTCTGAGTGGGGACTTCTGCCTCTTAGTCTAGAAGCTAAATACAAAACATGTCTAAGTTTGGTTCTGGTGTGTGTGTGTGTGTGTGTGTGTGTGTGTGTGTGTACAGTATTTTGAGTCAGAGATGTGAGATTTTGTGTTGAGTTCTACTCAATGGGCAGGTATGGAGAGAGGAAATCTTCAAGGACGAAAGGGGCATGTGCCACCCCTCTGACCTCAAGGGGGGGGCGTAAGCAGATCTGGTGGATTTGAGACCCATTTCTGATCTCTGTGCATAACAGGCATGCAAATGGTGCACAGATATACATGTGAGCAAAATGCTCATGTACATGAAAATTTCAAATTAATTAAATAACTAATCATGTTAATAATATTTGGTGGCCGAGGATATGCCTGAGGGGAGCATACTTGTGAGCGTTAACTAAGTCCTGGGTCAGCTTGGTGTAACTTTGGGATGATGTAACTAGCCAGGGCTCTTCCACAGGGAGGCAGAAGAGACTCATAGCAGATACTTCTCCTGGAGAACATGGAGAAGGGATAGCCAAAGGGCCGATGCAGCTGTCACCTGGGGCTAGAAGGTTCTATGAAATATTAGCAGGACACCAAGAGGTAGAAAGATGAGAAACAGCAGAACCTCACTTACATTGGAGCTAAGACTCCCCAGGGGCCTGAGGTACCTGGCCTACAGGCTGAGACATCATCTTCCTTCTGGGAACAGGGCCACTCTGAACCTGTCTGACAGCCATCGCATGGTATCACACTGTAATAGAGTCAACTGTGGTCTTACATGAACCCAGACTCTGTTACCTGTTTGATCTGGGTCCAGGTCATTCTTAGTGGTTTAAGTAGTTGCGGGATTAAAGAAGCATGGCTATAAGGCAGTCTGAGATAGGAGAGTGCTGTGGTCCACTGGAGACAATCAGAACCAGTGCTTGTGATGAATTAGAGTAACTAATTTATGCTCTGGGATTCAGGGGTCCTTCCCAGGGTCCACTCTGGAGCACCTTGCTGTGTCCAATTTAACCAGATTCTTTCTCTCTCACGGAACTGAGGAGCCAGTAATAAAGTCGAGAGCTGACAGTTCAGTGAAACAAGATTTACTGCTGGCCGGAGAAAACAGAGGCCTGGAGAAAAACTCCAGGTCAACTTCCCATCAGAACAAAGGAAGAGAGTTCTTTGAAGTGGAAGGGTAGCAAAGGAAGGTTTTGTTAATGTCTGGAGATTCATGACTGTTTGGGAAAGGATGAGATCTACCCTGGAGATGAGGGTCTTGCTTCCCAGAATCCTTATACAGGGATGTTTTCAGTCTGGGTTAGAAGTGCACCTAGCTAGGGTGGTGCTGGGGGCAGTGGTATGCTATTAGGTCATGGATCACAGTGCGGTGGTGTTTAGACTGGGGTGTGTGTGGGGGGGGGTCATAGCAAGTGCAAAGTGTCTACTTTCTAACTTAGCCCATGCTTCTCCTATCTTCTCCTGGCCTCACAGAAGTAGCAGAGCTCCCTGGGGTCTGTGTGGCTGCCTAGACTGTCTGCTCCATCTGAAAGAGAGCACTGGTTAGCAGAAATGACTGCCTCTCAAAGTCTGAGAAGATGTGCCCCTGGGGACAGACCCACAAACTGTAAGGGGGGAACTTCACACGCCACTGATTACCATATAGATCCCATCCTCTCAACCTGATTGTGACAGAAGGGTTGTGGGGTGGCGGGGGCATCTACAGGAACCTCCTCTGCTTTGTAGGTGGAGCTGGATATCATTCCCCAAGTTTTGCACTGAGCTATAGGGCTTCCTGCCAGTCGCCCACCCTGCAGAAGGCTTTGCCTGCGCTTTTCTGCTCCCAGCCCAGGAGCTAGTGAGTGGTGTGAATTGCCATTAAGAACGAGTGAGCAATGGGCGCTGGGAAGAGGTGGCTTCTACTGCTCCTTGGTCTCCCTCCCATCCTGCGCCCACCCCAGGCAGGGCATGGAGGAAAGCTACAGGCATAATCCTAGAACTGAAAGCAGTCGGCAACCAGGCACAGGCTGCAGGGTAGGAGATCCAAACTCATGTCTTCTTGGTTCTCATCCTAGCTTCCAGGTGACTGTAGGCAGGAATCTAGATGGTGTCAATGTTCTGACAGGAAGAAGCCAGTAAGATCTGCATATGGACATGAGGCCAGTTCTAGGAGCCCAGCTCAGATGAGACCCCCGAGCCCACAGGCCGACACCCCTGGGGCTCTGTCTGCATTGCAATGGTACCCTGGCTTATTTCACCGTGGTCTGGTGTTGAGCGCTGACCTAGGTCTGCTGAAAGGTGGACGTGGCATCGATGACACCAACAGAAGCCTCTAGTTGCTCCTGCCCATCTGACCCTGGCAGACATCTAAGGTGCAGCTCTTCTGAGCTGTCCACGTTTGTCCTCTGAAGCCTGACAACTGGGGTCTAATTTCAGGGCTAATTGCAGGTTTTAGTTTGTTGGTTGGCTGTAACTTTCTGCTGTGTGAACCAGAGGAGTGAGCAGCGTCCAGTCATTCATCCATTCCTGTTAACATACAGACTGTGCACAGCTCCAGCAATGTGAGGGAGAGTGGGGCTGCCCTGGGATCTTTGCTGGGGCAGCAGAGGCACCAATGTGAGCAGAGCTGTCCAATCTCATGGACCTGGTGTGGGAAATGACACAGGGACTGGTTTGCCAGCCATTGTGGGAGCCTGTCACTACACTCCCTTTACTTCCTCAGTAAGCTGGATATGGTTTCTTTGAACAAAATTTCAGTCTAGACTTGCTCTATTTGTTTGTTTGTTTGTTTTTTGTTTTTTGAGACAGGGTTTCTCTGTAGCTTTTGGAGCCTGTCCTGGAACTAGCTCTTATAGACCAGGCTGGCTGGGCAGTGGTGGCGCATGCCTTTAATTCCAGCACTCGGGAGTCAGAGGCAGGCAAACTTACTCTTTTTTTTTTAAATAAAAATACTCTTAATTTTTTATTACTTCTTTGAGAATTTCATACAATGTGTTTTGACCCCTACCCCAATTCATCTCAGATCTGACCAGCTTCCCTACCTACCCAGCTTCGTGTCTTTTTTCATTTTTAGCACCCGTTGAGTCTAATTCGTGCTGCCCATATATGATTGGACACGTGGCCTCCTACTGGAGCCTAGGTGACTCTCAGGGGCTACCCTCTAAAGGAAGACTGACTCTCCCACTCCCTTCAGCTATCAGCCACCAATAGCTATTTGGCAAAGTACCTACCTCCCCTCTCCTGGCTAGGATTTTGTCTGGCTTGAGCTTGCTCAAGGTTTTGTGCATGTTGTCACATCTGTTCAGATGCACAGCTGCCCTGCTGTATGCCAAAGATACTGTTTCCTTCTGGTCACCCTCCGCTTCTGTCCTCTCCCCTACAGCGATTCCGGGGCCTCGGGGAAAGCAGGTGTGATCTAAGGGTCTCATTTAGACTCACACACTCTGCAGCCTCTAATTCCCTCCCCTGCGTTCAGTTGTGAGTCTCTGTGTGAATTGCCATCTACTACAAATAGAAGCTTCTCTGCTGATGGTTGAGAGATACACTACTCTATGGGTGGAAAGATAAAACATCCATAAGTCTGGCCATTTGGCAGAATAATAGTAGTGTGTTCTCCACTGGTACCCATGGCTTGTATAGCCCTATCTTTCAATAAACACCGAGAAGAACAGGGCTCAACACTTATGAGAGCACACTGCCTTTCCAGAGTACCCAAGTTCAGTTCCCAGCACACACATCATGGGTTACTTGTCACCCCAGCTTTAGTGCATCCACATGGCTGGGGACACACACAGACACATAATTAAAAATAACAAATATAAGATCTTTTTTAAAAAGTGCAGTACACTTACAGATGTTTTGCCTTGCAATTTATAGAACATACCACATAGCAAAGTGTGTGCTCTAATAAAGGAAACTAGTTCTTGTATTCTGCTCCCATAGCTGGATGACCCATGCCTGGTGCACAATACTGTACCTAAAGTTGTTGGCTACGTTGTCTCCTTAAAAAGTCATTGACATGTACAGGCTTTTAAAAAACAATAAAGATATCTACTCTCTCACAGAGATCTGAAGAGTGCTCAAGTGACTAAAAAGCTAGAGATGCTCGTTTTCCTTTGATGGCTTTAAAAATAGCTATTTATACCAACTCCGAATCTGTTGAGGTGATGGAGAGTGAAAGAAATCTATACACGGCAAGCATCTAGCCCACTAAAATTGCTCTCCAGCTGGACAGACACTGGCTTCCCACTGCAAACCAGCAGCAGACACCCTACATCAGGAGACACGCTAATGTGGATTTGGGCTAGGAAGGTGGTGGCAAAGCTGACTGTCTGTGACAAGGACAGGGAGGTGGCTGTGGCTCACAGGACAAGCAGTCTGTCCTGCTGCCATCAGGTTTCTCAAGAAAAAAAATTGAAGAAAAGAAATCTCTTTCCCAGTAGCTGTGCCTTTCATAGCCTAACAAGAATTTCTGCCATAGTCCATCGGGACTAAGCTTATTCAGTTGTCCTTTCTATTAAGCTGAATTAGCTATATGTCTAGTGATAGACTAGGCACGGGGTTTCGAAGGCAGTAGCAAGCTTGGTCCTTGTGTCTCTGGGTATCAGCCCTGGCTCTGTGAAGTCAACATAGCAGAGGGAGAACTTGTGCCAAGGTCATGACTATGGAGAGGTCAACCCCACCCATCCACATGATGCTGGGAACAGTCAGTGCAGAAGGAATGCAATTTGGGGAAAATCTTTTTTTAATTAAAAATACAAATGTGTGTGTATGTGGGGAGGTGTTGTATGTGTTGTGTGTGCCCATATGTATATATGCATGCATGCTGGCGATGCCACAACTTGCACAGAACAGCTGTAGGAGCTGGTGCTCTCTCCTTGTTTCTGCCTCTGTGGGTTTTCCATCAGGTTACTGGCTCACAAGCTTGCGAGTCCGCTGTTTCTGCCTCTCACCTTTACATAGGCTGTGCTGATGTTCACCACCACATGTGACTTTTTGTGGGTTCTGGAGATCAAATGCATGATGTTGGGCTTGCTTGGTGTGTGTTTTTATCCACAGTCTTCTTCCAGGGCCAATATTTTAGGGATCTTTTCAGTCTCCAGATGACTAAACTCAAGAGCCTTCTGCAGTTCCAGGGACCGCGTGCCCATCAACAACGCAGGAGAATAATGTCATACTTGCCTCCACACAGTTCCCAAGTGCAGTGTCCAGGCTGCTTTGTTGTTGCATATGGTGATTTTTAGAGAGGGGGCAGGTAGAATCTTGTGGGGTTCTTTTCCAGTTCTCTAGTGACTTGTGAGCAGCTGCCTTTTCCTCTGCTCAAGGTCCTTTCAGGTACTTCTTCAATCAAGAAGCTATTCAAGCTATTGATTTGCTCTAGTAGTAAGTTGCCATCCCCCACACATTGATCAGTGGAAGTTACTCTTATCTGCTGTCTGGGAGACCACATCTGGAATATTGAGCATAGACCATTGTTGTGGCTTGGCTGGTCACCTGGTATTGTTCACAGTGTGCCTTTGGTGAGACGGGTCTGAAAACATGGGTAGACATTTTAACTGTTCACCTTTGCTTTTGGTTTAGCGTATTCAGGCTTTAATCATTGAATGAAATATTCTTCTTTTCTGAGGTCATGAAGACACTTTCCTTTCTTATTTTCCTTGAGCTTTGTCTTACTTATATGGCACACACACACACACACACACACACACACACACACACACACACGCACTCACAGAGCTGATGACATTCCACTTCATCCCCAGAAGATAAGATTGGTTTATGTGTCATTTTCACAAAACTTATGCCAGAAGAAAATGATGGGATCCATTGACTTTTTACCAAACACTGTTAAAGTCCATGCGGTGATGTACACTTCATTGATTCAAGTCTTTGTTTCTCTTGATGCAATAGTTTCCAGGTAGTGTTCTCACTCATCTTTAGACAGTGGTTCCCAGATATTTATAAGGATGATGAAGTCAATATAAATGTTTTATCTTTGACTTTCTTTTTTTTTTTGTTATTCCTATTCTGATTGATTTGTTTCCAGTGTGAATTAGCTTGAAGATTACACAATGCACACACTAATTTACTACTGACTTCTCATTTTTCTAGTTCATATTTGAAATAGTTATTTCTTCCCGTGGTCTTCACACACTTGCTTTTCATTATGTGGAACGTAAAATCTGGCTGTTTCCTTGTGTTCACGAGAGTCAGTCCAGAGCTAAGCAAATGTGCACTCAATTACCTGTTCTCTTATAGATCAAGGATGTGTGCAAGAGACTTCAGTCATGGCTGTGTTGCTCTAAAAGCGCTAGCGTAGTAAGCTTTTGACTCCAGAGAAAGGGAAGCAAATGTCATAGACTTCAGGTCATCTGTAAAGGAACAACATTGGAAACAGTGCTCAGTCCCCTTCTCTCTGGTTGGATGGTGCACTTGCCTGCAAATGTATCTTCTTCATATTGACTCCCCCTGGAAGTCACTGAACCAGTGCAGAATCCAGAATGCATACAAGGAGGAGGAAAAGGACTGGAGGAGCAGTGGGCGCAGGAATGTCAGGGTGGAAGATAGTTGGCATAAGCTGTGAAATTTGACACATGGACATTAGCAGCTAGAATTGGGTAATGAGTGAGATTTCACTTTCTAAACAATTTTACATTGTATTCTAGAAGTTTAGAAATATAAATAAAACTTTATTGGCCAGAAATCCTACCCAAAGCTTTTATAAAACGAAAGGTGTCTATCGCTGTGTCTTACCGGTCTTCCTCAGATGTCTCACCAGAGCATGGGATGATGGTTCTCTGACCGTAAGACATAAAACAAGAGGTTAAAATAGAAATAAATAAATGGAAAATTTAAAAAAACCACACTGGTCCCCTCTGATCTCAAAGCAAGCATGTGTGGTGCCTCTTTCATTAATGCATTATCTTTAGAAAGTGCTCTGGGTTTGTTGGAATTGAAATAAGATTCATTTAATCAGCGATCACAGTTCATCTGTTAAATTGCGGCACTTTGCTCTCCATTTGTGGAATAATCTTCAGACTAATGAAGTAAGGTCAATTGCATGCAGTTTTATTCTAGCCAAATTGCTGTTAATTGCACCAAAGGCTTTGGTAAGGTCAATAAATGTTGGCTTTTTATATTCTCTCTTGAAAGTGGCAGAAAATAATCTCCTTCTCTCTATAATGCATTCAGGCCTGGGGCAGTGCGGAGAGGGAAGCCATTAGACTTGCATTACCTGATCAGAAAATGTTCCATTTTCAAAGAATTGGAAGAGAGACCTGAATTACCCAGTGGTTCTAGTTGAAACACCTTATCCTAACAGCTCCTTTTTCATTCCTCAGCAATGGCCCCCATGGAGCTCCCTGCCATGTCCCCCACACAAAGACCCATGTCTCCTGAACAGCTCTAGCTAGATGGTGGACTTGGACTTTCTTTTATTTTCAGGATTATCTGGTTGAAGTGAATCAGACTTCTCCTAATTTCCCTTTCCCTATCAAGTCTTTGCCCAGCTTGGGACTCAGCATCCTTATTAGGAGTGGTAAGGGAATAAAGAAAGGACAGACACGTGGACACAGAACCAGAAAGGCTGGAATCAGATGGGCCAAGCTTGCTCTGGTGGAGAAGCCTCAGCACCTCAGCTGTTTATTATATAGAGCTCAGCAAGGGGTGGGTTTAGCTGAGAATGTTGTCTGCAGAGGAGCTGTCTTCAGGCTCCCCTCAGGAAGAAAACTAAGCTGGGCATTTTCTACACATACTGCCAACGTCCACACATGGATCAAAAAGGAAGGCTTTGCCATTTCTCTGAACCTAGACTGGGGAAGACCTTGCAATTTCCCATGGGTCTAAGCACTGGGGTCCTTGGCAGTGGCCATGCTAATGGCAAACAATACATACTCACATAGAATTTCACTTGATCCCTACATTGCCCCAAACAGTATCTGCCTGAAAGTCCATCCCACACATGAGGTTTTGGAGCTGGCAGACCTTGGAGATGCTATGTAAGGAAAAAACAAGATGCTTGGTAGTATCCAGGGTTGATTAAAACCGAACCGTGTCCTTGTTACCTTGTTATTGCAGCAGATTTGAAAGGAATCCTGTAATTTAACTCTTGGAGGTGAGTATACTTAATAGCCACCTTAGTTTGTACACTCTCGGTCTCTCTCTGTCTCTCTGACTCTCTCTCTCTCTGTGTCTCTCTGTCTCTCTGTGTCTCTGTGTCGCTGTCTATCTCTCTCTCTCTCTCTCTCTCTCTCTCTCTCTCTCTCTCTCTCTCT
>NW_004949116.1:3031298-3045626 GCF_000317375.1 Microtus ochrogaster
CTCTCTCTCTCTCTCTCTCTCTCTGTGTGTGTGTGTGTGTGTGTGTGTGTGTGTGTGTGTGTGTGTGATTGTGGAGGTGGGGACACCAACAGACAGGCTGACAGAGACAGAGGAGGGGGAATATGTGTCATGTGTGCTATCAGGTAAGCCATTTTGTAAGGAAACCCAGTGAGCAGTAGTTAAAAGATGCAGGATGACAGGAGAGCCACAGGAAGAGGTGAGAGAGAGAGGAGAGCAAGTGGATCATATGAGTTACATGCATCCTTTTGGGGTTTTGCACCCTTGTAAGGTCCCAGCTCTTAGAGAGTATGTCTGATACACTGGCTGTTGATAGTGACTTTTGGTCTTGCACACAGTGTCTCCCTTGTAGCACAGAGCTCAGCAATGTCCTTCCAGTAGCTGCTGTAGTGAGGATTTGATGTAGGCCCCACTCATCAAGGTGTTTGTACAAGGTAGCAGTTTGTGATTGCAGGTCAGCAATTGCTACTGGGCTAGGTGGTGTGTGCCTTTAATTCCAGCTCTTGGAAGGCAGAGGCGGGTGGATCTCTGTGAGTTCGAGTCTAGCCTGGTCTACAGAGTGAGAGCTACACAGAGAAAACCTGTCTCAAAAAAACAAACAAAAAGAAAGACAGAAAAGAAAAGAAGAAAAGAAAAATATTCAGAAAAATTTGTGTTCCTACCTTGGGCAGGTGGGGCTGAACTCCAGTGAGAAGAGCAGCCAAGAGAAAACAGGGCACCATCTGTGGTTGCTTCACCCTTTCTCAGCCTCAGCCCTGCTGGCTAACGTCCTGCTCCTCTATATGTATTAAAAAGCCCCCTCGCCATATCTCATTCTTTGTAGCACCTTTTAACTCCTGCTTGTAATGGCACATGTCCTCCACTAATGGACATGAAGAGGGTGAGAAGGCCTTGTCTAGGTGTCTGAGCTCATCAGCCATCAGAACAATACCTTGCACGAAGAGCCCTCAGAATCATTGTTGAGGAAGTGGATGCACTTATGAGTGGGAATAGATGGAAGTGCTGAATTCTGCATACTGAAGTCTAAGTGGTGACTTTTTAAACACTGGGACATCTCCAAAAGCAGGCAAGGCCACGTCGCCCATTGACACCCAATTAAGACGCATCGCCGATGGTGTCAATGCATACTATACCCATACATATCATGAGCAGTATTTTTGAAAACAAACAAAATGGTTCCTATATAAACCCTACCCCTGTGGCTCTCACTTGCTCTAATTTAGATAACATTTAGGGAGCACTGGTTTTTAGGACCTGTCTTAAAAGAGTCAGCCTGGAGACATTAAATCCCACGAGCAGTGAATGGCAGAGACTATGTTTGGCCTTAGGGAACCTGCTGTTGGAACTGCATCCCTGGCCTTGGTGTTGGCAGGTGTCTACATCCCAACATACTCAGTTACCTTAGTGTTAGAAAGCAGATGATTAGTCCGTACATCAAGGCACCTTGCTGAAGATTGCACACATCTGAATGGGAGGTGGGTGTCTGGGAAGCTGTAGGCAGCCAATGGGATGCTTTGCTAAGGTGGGCGGAGTGATGCAGCAGCTGCCCACAGCGGGGCTGTGTGCTGAGGGAAACTTCTGTTGCTGCTTGGCTTAGAGATGTGAGATTTTCAGTTAGTCTCCTCCTGGCTCCCTTTGCCATGCCAGTGACAGTCCTTCAAGCAGAAGAACTGAAACTGGCCTCCATCTCCTCTCAGGCTGCCATTTAGCGGTTGGAAGCCCCAGCTGTGCTAACTCAGTCTCAAAACATCTTCTGGGTGCAGGGTAACACTGTGCAGTGCAAATCAGGAATGACTACCCACCTGCTTCTTGGGAAACTCATTTTCAGACCCTGTAGCAGTTAAGTTTTTATTGCTGTGAGGAGACACCATGACCACATTAACTTTTGTAAAGGAAACATTTCATTGTGGTGGCTCCCTTACAGTACGGAGGTTCAGTACATCATGGCAGAGAGCATGGTGGCATGCAGGCAGACATGGTGCTGGAGAAATAGCCAAGTCTCTTACATCTTGCAGGCAGCAGGAAGTTGACTGACTGTCACACTGAGTGAATCTTGAGAAAAAGACCTCAAAGCCCGTTTCCACAGTGATACACTAGATTAAAGGTGTGTGTCATCCAGCCTCCTCCAACATGACCACGCTTCCTCCAACAAGGAACTGCATCCCTGGCCTTGGTGTTGGCAGGTGTCTACATCCCAACAGACTCAGTTACCCCTAATAGTGCCACTGTTTGCTTTTGGGGGTCAAATACATTCAAACTGCCACAGACCCCAAGTCTGCCGTCTTTTCAAGGTCCTTTTAGGATTCCACTTTTAAGGAACTGCCCTTACCTTTCTCATTTTACAGTATAAGTGGCAGGCTCAATGTCACCCCTACTGAACCCAAACCAGCACAAGGCGGTCCTTCAAAGACACAGAACACAAGATTTGAAAACTGACCCAGTTGGGGCCTAGACAGATGATGGGTGTGATATGTTGACACTCTGAACACACCTTGATCTGGTGACTTTTAGCAAGTATCTTTGTCACACATTTGTAGGCTCAGTTCTATATAAAAGACTTGAAAGCACAATAGGGGGTAAATGCCTTGTTTTAAGTTGTCTAGGCCTGGCTGTGAGCTATTTCCTAAGAATCCAGCATGGGTGATATATAATTGTATCTCAAAGGGAAAAAAACCAACTCGGTGATACGGTATAAATAAGTTAGGAGAAGGCTTCAGAAACAGAAAACAGCTTAATCCTCCTGTCATGCCCACTCTCCTGAACAAGAACACACAGGAGGTGGGAACAGATGAGTGATTGGTACCCCCGACTGTAATACCCCATGGCCAGACTTATAATGTCTAAATTCCTACTTGATTCCTAAAACACCAGGTACCAGGACACATGGCCTATCTGGGCACAATGGAGGATAAAGGTAGGAGATAGCAGGTGTCTGCCTGGGCATATACCTGTGTCTGGTGATTCATGATTGACAGGAAGGTTTCTTTCCCCAATTCCAGACAAAGAGCCAGAACTCATCTGCACAGATGGGACTTCTCCCACGGACTTGCAGGGTGGTGCAGACTGCAGCTCCACACTTGCCATGGTCCTGGGAGAAAGCACATTTCCCTTGTTGCATGGTAGTGTGGATAGGTGACCAAACCCGTCCCCAGACAGCCTTTAACTAGACAGAGTACGTGTGCCAAGAGAGGCAGAGGCACATAAAGACACCTCCATGTGAACAGGTGCTTCAGGTGATCTGAGACCAGCCCTCAAGGGGTAGGAGAGGAGCAGCTGAGATGGGCCAAACTGGAATCAGAGATGCCGGCTTGAGATGTGCTCAGGCCCTGCCCCAGCAGAGACTCAGGCTGCTTTCAAGGCCATAGGTCAGATTCTTCAGACAGAATTGTTTCAAGTAGCCTGGACTTTGAAGGCTGGCTGTTCCCTGATTGTGGTTGTGTGAGAGGGTGTCTTGCAGGGCAATTTGAAGCCTCTGCCTTTGCATTTTGAAAAGGAACCATGGGTTGCCTTACTGGGAATAGGGTCATTGTAGAGCATTGAGGTTTTTTTTTTTGGGCGGGGGGGAGCGTGTGGTTGGCCCCTTCCGGTGTGTAGTGCTGAATGTTCAGGCTGACTGGAGTGTGTGGTAGGAGTTAGGCGCTAATTTCCTGCCCTCCCCCTGGAGTCATCTGTCCCTTCCTGGAAGTTTTGACCTTCTTGGTTTACCTATTGGGATCTGGAACCAAGGTGCTATATAATTAAGAAATGTATTTCTGGGAGAACAGAAGCATTTGTGTGGGTCAGATTCTAATTTGCAGACAGAAGCCGAAGGAGGCAGCTAAATCTAGAAACAAAAACAAAAACATGGGTTCTGGGGATTCAAACTCAGGTTCCCTTGCTTGCTGACAGATCATTCTGCACGCCCCCGAAGTTGTGCCTTCCTGTCACTTTCCCCGTAGCCATCACCACATGTGTGCCTTGGCAGGAAGGCCACACAGGAGGGCCCACCTCGTTCCCAAAGCCCTCACGGACCTCTGGTCTCTCCTTTTCTCTTGACTGGAACAGCCAAAATGACAGTTTTGACTAATCCTACAAGAGTTTATTGATGCTTATTACCCCTCAGACACTGCGTGTGTGTTACTGGCTCACACATATTCAGGCAGAAGTGGATCTGAGAGGCTGAGGGACTCGTAAACAAGAGCCCATCTTGATCTTCTTCCAGAAGGAGCAATGAGGAAGGAAAGGAATCCTAGAGTCTTGAGAGTAGAGGGAAGGCCACATTTTCTGCGGAGGAAACATATGTGGTTCGACCTGAAACGTGCAGGCATGAGTTATGAACTGTGCCAGGGATGTTTTAAGCAGAGGTGGAGAAAATTCTAGAACATATAGGTAGCACTAAATTTGGCACATTCTAGGGACAGGAAATAAGTCAGCAATGGCTACAGAGTGTGAATTGGGCTGGGTAGATGGAAGTGAAGATTTGTGTCAGACTCAGGAAGGCACAGGATTTACTACATGCGCAGTGCCAATCTAGTCCTAGATCAGATGTTTGTGCTCCCTCCTGTTAGTTGAAGCCCTAACCTTGAGGCCAGTGTTTGGAAGTGGGCCTTTAGGGTGGAATGAGTCCCCCCATGGTGAGATTGTACCCTCCTAAGAAGGGGAAAGACTAGAACCCTGTCCTCATTTTCCTCTGCAGCCTAAGGACCTGTAGGTAAGGAGGCCCATCCATACCCTCAAAGAGCCCTCGTCAAGGTCAGAAGATGTCAGAACTTAGATCTTGAGAAATAACTGCTGCTGTCTAACATGCTTGGCCAATGGGACCCTGCTCAGGCAGCCTGAGCAGACAGAAACCAAACTGCTCTCCGAAGAGGTGACTCTACTTTTCAAGGCCCACATCTTCTCTAGGACTGCCACTGACTTCTACAACAAATGCTGCCTTTTAATCAGTCGACACTGAAAATGGAGGAGAGCCAAAGATGTGTCCAGCTTGCCCACCTTGAGTGGCTAGCGAGGCCAGCCTCAGGTCTGCTGAGGTTGGGACAGGTCACATCCCTGCCCTGGTGATGCCTGCTCAACCAGCCTTCCCAGGACCTACTCGCATTTGTATTGGACCTCTGCCTATGTGCCGAGCATCCTTTTCATTTGACAGATAATTTCAGCAATCCACCAGCACTGGGTCATTAGGGATTGTCATATGCAGTTGAGGGGCCGCTGGACCATGGGTCTGAGCAGATGGTGGCCATTACTGTGGCTGAGCTGAATTTTGTTGAGAAAGTCGAGGTCACTGATGACGGGTTCTGGTCTTTGGTCCTACTTTAAAAGTGCTTTTCCCAAAACTGCTCCAGCGTGTGAGGTAGCACTAACCAGAGAATGCCAGGCTACATGCTTCTTCAGCATGTCTGTGCCACTGCGGCCACTCCTGTGATTTTATAATACAGAGCCTCTGGCTGGGGAGGGGACTCAGTGGAGAAAAATGCTTTCTCCACAAGCATAAGGACATGAGTTCAAATCCCCAGCACCCACATGAAAAGAGGGCCATGGCTGCACATACCTGTGACCCCAGCATTGGAGACGGAGAAAAGTGGATCCCCTGTCTAGCAAAAAAAAAAAAAAAACTTCTGGTTCAGTGAGCGTTACTGCGTCAAGGCAATAAGACTGCAAAACAGGAAGACACAAGGACATCCTGCACTCTTCTTTACATACATATCTATGCTGCATGCATCTGCATTTTCATGTGCATGCATACGTGCACACACACACACACACACACATAGTGCAGAGTGGGAGGTGAGGCTTCTTGATTATCATGTGGGTAAAAGAGACAAGGATTATTTTTCTCAATGGATGGAAGCTAACACCTTAGGGGATTTTAAAAGCCCACAGCTCAGCTCGTGTTGCACGGAGCAATGTCCATGAATACGTAAACCCAAGCAGGAACACATGTCCTGTGGAAGAAATTTACATTCAGCTCTTCACACACACGGTGACCCTCCTGGTTAATTGACTTGCACTTGGTAGTTTTGGATATGTGCACGGCACTCCCAGAGCAGGTCTGTTACCCACTAGTCCATAAAGCGAATCTTCCTGGTTAATAGTTTGCAGCTTGTGTCTCATTAAGTGGGAGAGCCCCTAGCCATGCTTGGCTGTAATCCTCTGCATTCATTTGCTGTCATTTGGCTCCTGACTGGAGGACGTTTTCCCTCTTATTGTGTGGTGGGTTCCCTAGCATTCGGCTCTGAAAGTGGCAGTGATCTCGTAGCCTCACTTCAGAAGGGGTTCCTTAGTTGCCTGAGATGTACAGCAAGCACTGTAATAATATTAGATAATAGCAACCGCTAACAGTCATTGGCTGTACATTACACACTTTGAGTTCCAAGGGGTTTCTTTGATGACTTAATTCTCCTCATGCTGCAAGGAAGAAATTCGCATCCACATTTTTTTATATTGAGAAACCGTGGCCAAGAGTGAATAAGTTTGATTCAATCAGTAACTGTCGGGAGATGAAAACCGACGCTTACAGTCTAGTCTCCTTCCCCTTCAACCAACTCCTCAAACATGTGGTCATTGTTTGCAGAGCCAGCATGGGCACAAGTGTGAGATCCGACGTGTGTCAGCACAGACCACAGCACCGCGAGGAGCCGGTCTGAATTCCCAGGTGGAATCAAGGGGCCAGTTTTTCAGGGGGCCAATGGAAATCTAAGTGTTGTGACCGTGTTCAATAAACTTCTGTTGTTACGTAGAGACACTGCAAAACCTCTGGTTGAGGACAGATGCTGTGCCCTGTTCACTCGTTCATCCCCAGGACCCCCAAAATGGTGAGACCACTCGAATGTTTTTTAAATGAGCAAATGCCACTGTTTGGAGTTTATAGATCATAGTCTACATATTACATATATCTGCTCTCTGGCATATTCTGTCTGTAAAAACAATGAAGTGGAATAAGCTCTTGAATCATGTTGGGAGAGGTAAGGAAATCAAGGCAGTCACATAAAAATAGGTGTAAGCAACCATCAAACCATAAGACAGGATTCCACAAAGGCTCCTGTATCATTCTAAGTGTTCTTATTAATTTACAATAAATATATAAAAGCAGAATCACCATTCTGATAGAGAGAGCTAGTGGCCAAGCATCACAGCCAGCACCGGAGTCAAGTGTACATGCTCCTTCATGAGGCCATGTGTGTGAATGCCACTGTCAGAATTACTTAAAGTAAATATCCTCATGTGGAAGCATCAGATCAAGGCAGACTGTGGGGCTTCACACAAGACAGCTGGCCTAGATTTGTATGAGCCAAAGAGAGAGCAGAGTCATGTGAGTGAGAAGAGGTGACCGAGAAAGAGGTGAGGTTGTGGGAGGAATGGGTCGATCAAAAGGATGAACCAGATGTCGTGATATGCCTAGCATCTGCCTTGATTGAGTCTTTGATTTAAAACGGGGAAGACCTCCCTCCTTACCCATGGAGTCACAGCTATGTCTACCCAGTATATAGGGCATGGTGGGGAAAGGGGCGGGTCAGGTCCTCGGCTTCGTTAGGTGTGATAAGTATGGTGGGGGCAGATGGAAGAGAAGAAGATGGCTGGTAGGAAATGCATTATGAAGTCCTGGGGACGCCCTCTGAAAAGACTGATTGTATTATTCATTTACATGTGCACTGCGAGAATGCGTGCATGGGTGCCCTCAGAGGCCAAACGTGGTTTGAGATTCTATGGAGCTGTCATTACGGGGTCCTGGGAACTGAATTGAGGTTTCTGGAAGAGCAGCAGGTGCTTGAAACAGCTGAGCCTTTGCTCCAGCCCCATGTATCTGTGAAAACCTCAACGAAGCTTGTGTGTCTGCATGTGTGTGGAAATGTGAATTAACACACATTTATGTATGAGTGTTTGCAATAGAATGGGAGTGTAAGTGTAAGGCTCTGAGGGGGACCACGCCTTCCTTCACAAAGTGTGGTTGGGTGGTCACTGTCCTGCCCACCTGCTTCTCCAGATCTCTCTTGTTCTTCCAAGTATGGAGTGGATGGAGATCACACCTGTGTGGCTCAGGGTGAGGCAAGTATGAGGCCTGTGCTCCTGGCCCACTACATCACAGGACCTGTATGTCCCTTCTCAGAGGGGCCCGTGCCTTCAGGGAATGTGTGTTCCCTTGCTCTTTTGGGGTTTCAGAAGGGGTTTCTGTTTGTGGTTTTTCTTCCTTCCCTACAGTTCCCCAGGCACCCTGGCACAGTGTGTGTGTTAAAGCGCTTAGGTGGCAGGGGAGGTGTGGGGGAATGGGAGCTGGTGGTGTAGCTGCTTCTGAGCTAAGGCCGTGCTCCGTTTCTGCTTCTCCAGCCTCTAGGCCAGCTTTCCTCAGTTTTCCCAGTAAGCACTTTGTCTTGTGGCTTCCTCTTTTGTGGATATTTGGGAGGTATCAGTGTTCTTAGCTGCCACAATGGTGTGTGTCTGTGTCTGTGTGTGCACGTGCATGTGAGTGTGATCATCTGCCTCTGTGTGTGCACCCATGTGCCTCTGCAAGGTGCATATGTGTGCATTCGAGCTGGGCTGTTTGGTTGGGTGTAAGCCACACTTATTACTCCGCCTCCGGCCTGATTTCCACAATAGCTTTTGCTCTGGGCCTCTGCTCTGTCTTGCTGTTTCTGGGTTAGTCCCTGGCAGCAAGAGAGCATGCATATTTAAAGTGGGCCTCTGCTGCAGGCGACTCCCACAGGTCTCCCTCTGTTAGGTGGTATCTGCTCTGCGCAGGTGCTTGTGGTCTGTGGCAGAAAGAAGCACATTTGGTGTGGGGCTGGTAATGCTGAGGGGTGGCCCCAGCAAGCCATGGTCTTCTCTGCCTCAAGTTACTTCACTTTTGAAGTGAAGGTCACCAGATGATGGTGTGCAAACTGTAGTGTTTGGGACAAGGTGTTAGCTGGACTGCACTAAGCATTAAGGCCGCTTAGCAGATAACCAGATCTGACAGCAAAGTTTACTGACCCACGTCCAAGAATTTGCCCTGCACCATTGGGATGGCCCTCATCACAGAACGACAATAGCCAGGGATTGCTTCTGCTGGTACTCTTCATACATTTCCTAGTGATTGTTTTCATATTCATATTGGGGGTGAGTGTGTGTGTGTGTGGTGTGCATGCGTGCACATGCATTTGTGTATGTGTATATACACGTGTGTGCGTGCGTGCGTGCGTGTGTGTGTGTGTGTGCATGTGAGGGCCCAAGGTTGATGTCAGGAATCATTCTGGATCACTCTTCTGTGTGATTGAGGCAGGGTCTCTTAATCAAACCCAGAGCTCACCAATATAGCTAGTCTTTATAGCTGGCTTGCTCTCAGGATCCCTTGCCTCTGCCTCTGAACTTGAATTACAGTAGACTGCCACTATGTGTGTTTCTGGGGATAATTCTCTGGTCCTTACATGTAACTGCTGAGCCACCTCTCCAACCTCTCCAGCCACACCTCCTTGACCCTTTATCAGAGGGCAAACTCACCAGCTACTTGCTCAGGTCACAGTTTTCTTTCTTTTCTATGTGATTGACACCCTGAATTTGAAGATTCCCCTCGAAAACTTCCATCCTGCCAAACCACAGCTGGGAGAATGACCAAGTCACCTGATTTAGGTCATATGAATGAACTTGGTGAGGAGGTGGCACACAAGTGGCAGGCTTGAGCCTGGTGAGATCCAGGGTGAGCAGTCAGAAAACTCCCATCCCATCGCTGGCAGAGGCCAGCCCGTTAAGAGCAAGGGCTACGGACAGCATGGCGTTTCCTCAATCCAGTCCCCTGCTTTTCTGAACCTGCACTCTCCACCCATGAAACTCCTCACTTCCCACCCCCTTCTCTGCAGCTCCGGCTTTCTTTGGATTCCCCAGTGAACAGATTTGCATCTTAGTTCAGATCCGCTGTTAAAGCATCACTTAGCACCCAAACCTTTGCCATGCGTCCCCTTGCTGGACATGCTCATTATTCCTGAGTGTAGAGGAAACGACTTTTAGTCAGTTTTGATATAAAGAAATAGCATGTGCCATCAATAATCATCAGAGGAAATACAACAAAACTGCGCCTCCCCTGACAGATCTATGATTCAGCAGCTTTAAAAATGTGTGAGTGAGCTTCTCAAAGCCGTGCCCTTCTCTGCCATTCACAAAAGGGTTCTGTTCCTGTCCTCTCTGGCCTCCATGCTAGGTTTGTTTTTGTTTGTTTTCATGGTCACCCTCACTACATACTAGTCTGCCCTGGCGTCCTGGGATGTTGTGCCTTGACTGACCAACGTTTCCTGTGTCCTTCCAGAAAGAGGACACTTGCCCTTATTTTACAATCAGAGCTGAATGAGTGATAGTCTTACTATGTGGTAGCAGAACTCAAATTCAGGACTTTATACCATACAGTGTACCCTTCAGTGACTCAGTGTGGCATTCCCTGACCTCAGGGATATCACTAAACAATGTGTAAAGGCTTGAAACCTAGGATTTAATACTGGTGACATCAGAAGCAGGCTGGGTCTCTTAGGTAAGGAGACAATTGAGTTTCTGGCCAACTAAAGGACCCTGACTCGGAAGACTTTGAGGGAAAGATATGTGCCTGGATTCTGGCTAACATTCTAGCATTCACTGAGAAGAAGAAGAAGAGTAAAGTCATGTGACAGGCAGAGACTGACTCACAGGAGTCCCTAGAGTGGGAGGGAGAATCTCAGGCCACCTCCATGTTGGATCCTTCCCACACTCTGAGCTATTATACATCTTCTAGTGAAAAACACAGTAAGGACCAGATGAGTGAGTTAATTGAGTTTTCCTGCCAAGAAACGGGAAGCTGTGGCAGGATTCTGATTTGACTCTGATTCGTATTTCCAAGCTGTTATTTTTTCATTAGGCGGGTTTCATTGAACGCCCCAGCTTTATGCCTTCCATCATGAAGACTGCATGCTCCATCATGGTCCATGGTCCAGGGCCAGCTAACCAGGGGTTTATCAGACTGTAGAGAGAGGAGGTAGAAGTAACAGGACAGGGCTGGAGTTCTGAATGAGATTCTGCTACCCTAGGACTTCATGGCTGAGAAAGGCCTTCAATCTCAGTGAGGAAGGGCCCTCCTGTCAGCTGAGATGCTTAACGCGGCTACTTGAGCTTCTGCCTGCACTGCTCCTCTGGGCTACTGAGGGACATTAGCTCCTAGTTGGTGGAACCTGTATGCAAATGCCTTAGTGGGAACATAAGGTGTGTAACACACACATGCACATGCATGTGCGCACGTCAGAGTGTATTTAGACAGGAAGTGAGAAGACTGGTATTTGGATCTCCTGTATTCTGCCCAGGGGAAGAGCTCCCAGCACGATGAAGGTGGGTTCTTCAGAGGCCCGTGACTTTGATGGTGAGACAGACAGGTATTCTTGTAAAGAAACAGGAGGCCACAAAGGAAAATATTGAATCCCTCCCCTAAGTGAACCTGTTAGCATGGTCTGACTCTCCCAGGCAGTCAGTCTTTCCTCACAGATCCTTGGGTTGTGTGTAGCAAATACTGCCATTTCTGGTGTCCCTTTGTGACCTCTGTGGCCCTCGAGTGTTTTAAGGGATGAATGAAAGGGACTCACTGACATTTGGATGGTTCTATTGATGTCTACTCTCTTCCTTGATGTTGCAAAACAGATCCCAGCACTTACCTACACTGAAATATTGTGAGAGTATGCATGTACGAATCTGTGACCTGCTTCATATGTGTTGAGCTTTGGAACACATCTGGAATAGAGTGGCTCACCTTCTTTGTCCCCAAGAACCTGTGAGACCAAACTCATCAAGTTCCAGTTCACGTGCATGTGTGTGCATGTGTGTTTCCTCTTTTCAATGACCTATGCTTACTCAGGGTCTCTGTCAGTCTCTACTAACCAAGAGTGTCACCCTATTAGACACACACCCCACCCCTCAATCTGTGTCTTCTTTCCCTATGTGACTCTGGACTATTGACCCAACATTCTAACCACCACTGTTGGAATTGGTCATTCCAACCAGTGACTGTGGTCTGTGACATATATGCCATGTCTCCGAGTCTGGAACATAGAGTTGCTTACATTCCTTGTTCCCAAAAGGCTGAGAGACAGAGGGAGATGAGTTCACCAGATTCTACCCTGCATTCCAGTGACTCTAAGAAGAGGAGGAACCCTGAAACTTCCCCCAAAGAACATCTCCCTGTTCAAGGCCCACCTCAGAGAGCTGGGAACATCTTCCTGAAGGAGGCAATGGCAGTTAAGACTGCAAAGCAGTAGCTAAGCAAGTGGGTGGGGCCTGGTCCCCAGAGACAGCATCTTAGGGAAGGATTCCTCAGCTCCGTCTCCATCTGCAGTGTGATTTTATGTTCTAGCACCTTTACTATTTATATGTCATAGATGCTCAGACCTGTCTTCTGCCAATCTTGCCTTATCATGGACAACTCTTAATGAAATCTTCGGATGCTCCTAGCCCAATCTTGGAGACTTCCTTTCCAAGACACTGTTTCAGGCATGCAGCTTTTTGGCATCTTCTCATATTCTCTCTTCTTTCTCCATTGTACCTTGAGGGCCCGTGATAAAGCACAGGGCCCCCTGTGCATCATACATGACCTGCCCTTTTGCTGCAGAACTATCCCATTGTCCTTCTTCCCATTGACTTAGAGTTGTGTGACCCTGAGGGTGAGCTCATCGAGGGCAGGGGTCACCATCCTCTCATCTGTGGCATGTGTGTGGCATGCATGTGCACCATGAGGGACGCACTGGATGAGATTGGTGCATGGACAGATTACAGTGCTGAATTATTCTCAAAATCTTTCCTCTTCTGTTCTAAAAATAATTATTTTTCTTAAAATACATTAGTAATCATTAAACTAGTTGTTTCTATATTTAAAGAATCATCAAAATTATTTGGTTCAGGGGTTGGAGAGATGGCCCAACAGTTATGAGCAGGGCACTAGGGTTCAGATCCCAGCATCCACAAGGCAGCTAACAGCCTTCTGCGACTCCAGTGGGGGAGGGGTGTTAATGCCTTCTTCTGGCCACTATCCTCTCTCTCTCTCTCTCTCTCTCTCTCTCTCTCTCTCTCTCTCTCTCCCACACACACACACACCTGCACAGAGGCAGGGACATACATCTAACTGGGCACGCATACACATAAATTGAAAAAAAAACTTTAAAATTTTCATTTGGTGCACATAACAATGATGCCTAAGTGTCCCTCAAAATACCTGGAGTTATTCTTTCTCAGGATAGGACCTGCAGACCCCGCCCCATCCCCATTTTGCACAGTAGGAAGCATGCCTAGGATGAAGGAATCAGTCTTGTGTCCCAGCAGGTATTCTCTGAGGAGATGGATGGGCCAGCCCACTGTACCTTTGTCCAGATATGTGCCCTCCACGTGCTCTGAAGGAGAGTCTGTGGAGAACTGTCATTCACATGGTGGGCTGAGGGGACATGGCTGGAGTGCGGGCCAGGCTCCGAGGGAAGCAGAGGCATGTGACCAGTGTCTGCAGCGGGAGGCTGACTCCAGGTGAAGACATCTATCCCCTGCCATTTGAGCGAAGTTAAAATTGGAGGACTGAGATAATCTAATGGAGTTTTCCATTTGTCAGGGGGTTATGTCTTATTTCTTAGTGATTTATTTCCTGTTCAAATATGCTCTGTCCTGTGAATGACATTCCAAGAGCCCATTTCGGTCCCCTGAGCGCTTGAATTTCTTCCAAGCAGCAAACCTGCTGTGTTTTAGGCTGGTTTGGAAAACTGTCATTCCGGGTGATGGATTGCCGTCCCTGCAGTGGGTGTTCGGCCTCCACAGAGTTCACAACCCCCTCACCTTAAAGACCCAATTTGTGTGGAAATGTCACTCAATTACTTAGAAGTGCATTCCTGCTGACATCAGCAACTCCAGAGCCATTGGCGAGCAGGGGAGGAGGGCTCTGAAAGCCACAACATGGCTGCTGGCTGCCTCCATTGGAGAGCTCAGCTGCAAGACAAGGGTGCTTCATGGCTGGGGTCACCTTCAGGGGGTTCTTTATGCCTTGAAAATTAAGTGTGTTTTAGGAAATGGGGAAAAATAAGATGTCAGTGTGTACTCAGGACTGGAAAAGTTTCCAAGAACCTTTTTTTCACTTTTTATCTTGTGTGTGTTTGTGTGTGTGTGTGTGTGTGTGTGCATGTGCACACATACTTGCATGTGCACACAGGCATTTGCATACCATAGAATTTATGTGGTCAAAGGAAAACCTCAGGTGCCAGTCTTTACCTTGTTTGAGACAAGGCATCTTGCTTGCCGCTGTTTACAGCAGGTTTGCTGGCCCAGGAGCTCTGGCATCTGGTTTCTGCTTCCCATCTTACCATGGAGCTCTTGGTCATA
>NW_004949116.1:3046002-3092658 GCF_000317375.1 Microtus ochrogaster
GGCTCTGAGAATTCAGCCTCAGGTCGTCACACTTGCACAGCAGACCCCTTACCACTGGGCCGTCCATCTCTCAACCCCCAAGAAACATTACCTTAAAAATTCTTTCCTTGTGGTAAAGATCACTGCTCAGAAACTTTGATGGTGCCTCCTTGATCCTATGCTATCTTTCTGTTTTGGAAAATTGACGTTTTGTGGCTTGAAATTAGAGTTAAACAATAATATGTTTTATAATATTTTATGATCGCTTCCTTCAGAGCCTAAATATTTAGAAATCAAAGGCAGGGGCTCTTATCTCTAAATTTATAGGCCTTGATGTTATCTCACAGAAGTACAAGGATAGACTGGTTTTTCTGATGTTCCTAGAATTCAATTGTCAGGTTTATTCTTAGATAAAAATCCATTTAATCAAAGTGCACATGGTAACTTTCCTATGTAGCAAGCCAATTCTTTCAGAAAGGATTAAGTATCCGTGCTTTGAAGTCTGAAGGGCAATTATTTTACAGCCAGATTAATGCGCTTTGACCTCCCTTCTAGGCAGTGGCATGACCAGTGGCCTTGGAAGAGAAGCTTTCTTCATCAGTGTGTGAGTTGATGGTGTAAGAGCTGAAGAATAATTTTTTTTCCATATCCATGTCCTTTGTGGACTTTTCTTTGTAATATGATGCCACCAAGGAGAAAAATTATTTTTCCTGTTTATCCATTGCTCTAGTTTGCTTTTATGTTGCCGTGACAAAATACCAAGCCCAGAACCAGCTTCAAAAAGAAAAGGGCAATTTTGGCTTACTGTTCCAGGGGGATCTTCCTGGCAGGGAAGATAGGGAAAGCATGGTGGCACAAGCAGGAGGCTGGCAGATCTCATTTTCATCCACACATAGAATTCAGAGAGAAGAAAAACAGGTCGAGGTTGTAAACCTCAATGCCCGGCCCCTGTGACATACTTCCTCCAGCCAGGCTCCACCTCCTAAAGGTTCCAAAACCTCCCAACCAGCACCACCAACTGGGAACCACGTGTTTGCATACATGCGCCCCTGAGCGACACTTCTCACTTGAACCACAACATCCATCAATTCATTAATTCTGCAAATGATTTATTGAACATCTACTGTGTGCCAGTTGATTTATTAGGTGCTTATATGTAGATTAGGAGGCAGTAGTGCACAAGCTAGGATTAAAATATGCCAGCGAGAGACATGGAAACAAATGAGGGACAGCAAGAAGGGCAAAGTCACCTGCATGCAGTGAGGTCAGCCGTGGATTCACACGGAGGCTGTGTATGCCTGAGTTTATCGCCAACCCAGGAAGGCTTTGTGTTTTATTCTGAGTGGAAAAAAGACACTGGAAATTTTCACATAGTTAGATATGCCTGGGTTTAAATAGCTGTCCCCATAAACTGTAAACTCTGGTGCCTGTTTAAGGGGGAATGGAATTTAGGAAGGTGACTACTCCTAGGAGGTCCTGAAGCAGATATGTGACCAGCCATAATCCTGCCAGGGAGAAGCAGAGGCTGGGAAGCCTAGCGGGATGGGGCTGACTTGGCCACCACACACTCTGAGACTATCCAGTGTGACCTTGTACTTTTTGATAAAAGGAAAAGTGTATGATGTTTGTCTGTCTGTACTGGCTGTCCTGTAGCATCCAGGCTCAGGTAGCCTTTGCAGGAAACTCTCCCCGAGGGTTTCTTCTGTGCCCACTGCCACCCTCTCGTCGCATCACCTAAAGAGCCATGCTGTAGGCAGTCACCACTCCTGGGTATTTCCCAAAGGCCCCCACGTCAGCAGGTCATAGAGATGCCCACACGTCTATGGGAACAAGCTAGGTTCAGCCACGGAAAAATACTGGAGACGGGGCATCAGAAGTATGGGATAGCTTCACGCTGGCATTGTTTTCAGCACAAAGGGGAATGGAGTCATGCTGTTTACAGGTAAATGGAGACAGCATATTAACAGAATGAAGCTAGTGACCGAGAGACAAATACCATCTATTTTTCTCATTTGCACTTCCTAGATTTACATAGATGCATAGAATTGCATGCGCATATATGACATGAAAGCAGAGTAAAACAGTCTATGGGGACAAAGGGAACTAGCGGGCGTGAAATGGGAAAGAATAGGCATGTGGGGGATATGCTCAACATACAGTATGTGTATGTTGTAAACCTTAAAAAGTCATGGTTTTGGAAGAATGGTCCCAGTGTTACTGTGTGGTCTCGGTCTTCTCATCTGTATGTGGTGTCCAGCAGCCTGCTACCCCGTGGGACGGAGGGAGAGGGTGGCCCAGATGTCAGGACTGCTCCTGTTGCCACACCATCCCGCAAATGCATCTGTCACTATCATTTCCTTTTGCTGCACACCTAGCTGCGATGTTCACAGCATCATGTGCACTGGTGGAGCTCATTCATCCAGCCCTCAGGAGCATCACCCCAGCCCAGAAGTAGTGTACACAGGATTGGCATGCAGTATTTCACCAGGGATCTCTGCTGATGCCATCTCTCTGTTCTCGGATGCCAGCCTCTCTAGAATTTTGGATGTTAAATGGATGTTATAAATGCCTCTGCATCCCTTCTTGGCATCTGCAGACACATCCCTGCAGATGCATTTTTCCAGACTCAGCGTCACTTCAACTCTATTATACTCTCATTCACTTGGAACCCAGGGACTACTACCCCATGAAGCTGTCCATCAGGGCACACTCCTCCTCTGCCATTCTTCCGCTTACCTTAGTCTCACCACTAAGCCCCCCCCTGAGCCAGCCCCAGGCTCCAGGCTCTCATTAGCTTCCCAGTCTCCAGTGGCCAGCACACATGATGCCTCTCAAAGGTGACAATGTTAGATTGTGGATGAAGGTGGAGGCTCGGTGTTGAGTCTAACTGCAGGCTTCTGTGACAGAAGCATGGTGTTTATGGGCCCTCCAGCACAGAGACTGTGTGGGTTTGACCAGGGTGCCAGTGACCAGCACTCCAAGAGAACACCTGTCTGCTGTGTCTTCTCCTGACTTGGGGCCACCAACAGGTGGACAAGAAGGAGAAGAAGATAGGCCGTGGAAGCTCCTGGGTTTGCATGTGAGAAGGTGAACCTCCCAGTAGGTCCTCAGTTAAGAAAGGAGTGTGTGGGACTGGATTAACCTGAGCTCAGCAGCGTGGAAATGGAAGTTAACACCCCTTTCTTTCTTCTGTTGCCTGCACTTTCAAATAGACACGAGTGATGGCAAATCAAGTCCACGAGGGACTCCCGCAGCTGGGCCACTCCCTCATCTGCCTTCCCTGTGTGCTCTTTTGCAGCACTGGGTTTGGTGGCCTGCATGGCCTTGGGCTTCAGGGGCTTTAAGACTGGGTGCTGGTTGGTCACCCGTGATAGACTGTCTGCTTGAGTGTCCTCAGAGGCTCAACTCGGGAGCTATAGAGAGACTTAGAAGAGAGTCACAGCTAAACCGTGTTTCTGGTGAGTCTTCTGTTAATTAGAAAATTAAATTAACCATAGCACTGTTCTCAGAGCATTCCAGTTCATTGATGCCTTGCTGTATCAAGATTAGAGCCACCTTGGGAAGCCCAAGGTTATAACTGTGAAAAATTAGAGGCTCTAGGAAAGAGGAATCAGCTCATTTGAAAGGTGCCAAGGTTGAGACACTCTTGGAAGTTGCCAGGCCAAAGTATTTAGTTTGTGAGCATGTGAGGTAATCCCAGGCTTGCTCAAGAGCCTCTAGCTGAGGGTCACAAGCTGCTTCGAAGAGAACAGAAGAGCAGAAAGCTGTGCCCTCCACTGTGTGGCTGAAGAAATTATGTCTGGCTTTAAGTCCAGGGATGAGAGGGGCTTAATGCTTTTTATTTGAATTTTTAATCTCAAAGTTTTTTTTTTCCACCTTCCCCAATTTCCAAGTATCTGGATTAGACTAGTTTTAGAAAAGTACAGGATTGGGAACTGACTATTCTCTTGGGGGTCCAAAAGTCTAAATGGATGAAGGGATTTCATCAGCCATGGTAAGAATTAAGAGCAAACTTTAATAGCCCCAAAGAAAGCCTGGTCGTAATGTCTGTGATTTCACACTAGGAAAACATCTCAGATCCATAAGAAAGGCGGGGGACGATGCCAGTGTGAACTGAGGCTGGACTGTGGGCCAAGTGCTGTTTGTGTGACTGCCACAAACAGACAAACCCAGATGGATGGGCCACTCAAACCACATTCACCACCACAATTTTTGTAACTCTCTTCAGACCTTTTAAACCTAAGAACTGTGGGGTGACTTTGATCACATTTTAGAACTGTTTTCTTTAATTTTTATCTTCGTGTGTGTGTGTGTGTGTGTGCGTGTGCGTGTGCGTGTGCGTGTGTGTGTGTGTGTGTGTGTGTGTGTGACATGTCCAAGCATTTTAAAGTGTGGTAAAATATACACAGCATAAAATTTACCACCATGGTCTGTGTAAATCGTGTCGTTCCATAGCGTTAATGCCTCGCAGGGTTGTGTAAACATCACCACCATCCGTCTCTGCAAAACACTGTGCCCCATGCCCTGCTCCCAAGTACCCACCATCCCATTTCCTGTGTGTGATATTTGGCTGCTCTAAGTGCTCTAAGCACACTGTGGTGTTGGTCTATAGGGACAAGCTTTTTTGTCTTAGCATCATGTCTGCAAGGTTCATCCATGTAGCCGTGTGTGTCGCAATTTTCTCTCTTCTTACATCTGAACCGCATTCCATTATAGTTCTAACCATGTTTTTATTTATCCCTGGATGGACAGTTTGTAGCCATGTTCTCACTATTGCCAATAATCCTGCTGTGAGTATGGGTACATTGTGATTCTTTAAGACCCTGTTCTTGGCTCTCTCCGGTGTCTACCTAGAGATCTATATTCCAGGATCATACTCTAATTACACTTTTAGTTTTATGAGGGACCACTGAACAATTCTGTACAATGTCTGCCTTCATGTTTGTACATTTATAATAAGTTTTCAGATCAGGTCGGTGAGTCCCAGCTTACACTCCCTCCAAGAGTGTATTCACGTTCCAGCTTCTCCCATCCTCCCCAACATGCGATCTGTCTGATTTTTAGTGGGCTCCCTCTGGGTTGAGGTGAGGTCTCCCTGTGTTTGATTTTGTATTTCCTCCTTGGCTAGTGACCCCGAGCATCTCATCTGCTTATTGCTCATTAGTGTATCTTCCATGAAGAAATTAACCTTCATGTCTGGTAGTCATGCTTTGAATTGATTTACCTTTTGCGGCTGAGTTTTAGAAGTTCTCTATGTCTTCGGGATATTACGTCATTATCATATTATATATGTGTATATGTAAAATATGTGTTGTGTGTGTGTGTGTGATTTGAAGATATTTTCCCATTTTGTGGATTGCCTTTTGCTCCTGATACTGATACCGACTTAAATGGAAAAAAAAATGGTTAATGTTCACAAGGTTCAGTTTTCTCCCATTGGCTTTTTATAACTTTTTTGTCTAAGGCATGATTGCCAAACAACTCTGAGTCCCCCCGTGTTTTCTAGCTTCATAGTTCTACCTTACTCTTGGGTCCTTGGTATATCTAAGGCAATGTTTTTGTACACTTCCAACTTCATTCTTTGTTATATGTGGAGGTCAATTCCCAAGCACCGTCCTTTGAAAAGCTGTCCTCACCATGGAAAGGCCGTGATGCCCCTGCAGGACTTGTGTGACTCCAGTGGGAGATTGTTTCTCTCAAATTCACTTTCATTCTTTTGTGCGTATCTAGTGTTCCGATGTGTTAGCTCCATGGCAAATGTCAAAGTCAGGAAGTGTGAATCCCCACGTTTATCCTTCTCCGTTAAAAGTCATTTTATGTATTTGGGGCCATTTGAGAGCCACGCGAGCTTACGTCTGGGCCTTCTGTTTCTACAGAAGGCATCCATGGGCTTTGGATAGGGATTGTATTTAGTCTCTCGGTTGTGTTGGTTAATGTCCTTCTCTACTCAGGCTGCTGGAGTCGGGGGAGCACTGTGAACAGCAGGAACTTGTTTCTCACAGTTCTAGAGGCCAGGAGATCCAAAGTCAAGGTGCTGTTAAACTTGGTGTTTAGAGAGTGACAATTTCTCTCCCTGTTCTCACATGAGTTCATCTGATGGAAGCGACACACATGCTCCTGTGAGCCTCACTTATAAGGACACCTTGTTCGTGAGTTAATTACTTTCCAGAGACTCATCTCTTAAACCTATCATGTGTGGATTAGGTTTCAAGACACATATTCTGGAGAGGTGCAGGCCTCAGGCTATGGGAATGAAGCCGACATCTTAATAATGGTGTCCCCATCACAGAGCACAGCAAATGTTACTATTTATTTATGGCTTCCTTCATTACTTTCAGTAATATTTTGAGTTTTCATTGTATAAACCTTTTACCACTTTTGATAATCCCTAACTATTTGATTCTTTATGTTGCTCTTGGCAATGCAATTGCTTTAGTCATTTTCTCTCCAGGGGGTTCATCACGAGCCTGTGAAAATGAGACTAATTGCTGCATTCTGACTTGGTGTCTGGCTGCTGCCTGGAAATCATTTATTTGTTATAACAGCTGTTTTCAGTGGTGTCTTCAGAGTTCTATATACATCAGTGGTCATGCCCATGTCCTGTGTAGCCAGAGATGATCTGTCCTTCCTCCCCCCACATTTTTGCTCTTATCTCTTTCTTGGTCTGGAGCTTCAGTATGAATTCTGCCATAGCTATAGAAGTATTTGCTGAAGTCAGGCACCCTGCCTTGCTCTTGATCTTAAGGGGGAAGATCTCCATTTTCCCCATGCAGTGCTGTTCGTGCTGGGTCTTTCACGTGTGGAGCTTTTCCTTTGAAGTGGTGTCCTTCTGTTCCCATTTTGTTGAGGGCTTTTATCATGAAAGGCTGTGGAATTGCATCAAATGCTCTCTCCACATCAGTTGAGATAACATTGATTGACTTTTAGAAGTTCCTGTAATTTTGGGTGTCTACATACTTCTGCAAATTTTTAATTGATCTGATTTATCTTTCTATACTCCTCGTGGAGGAGACCGTGATTCTGACACTATGTGGGGAAGGGTGAAGCCAGAGTATGGAAATGAACATCTCTCTTTCAGTTGCAACTTCAGAGGGAGTAACTGGCCAGCTGGAGCTCCCGGGCCAGAAGAACGCTGTCCCCTGCTCAGGTTTACATGGAATCAAAGCTGGGTCCTTGAAAGGAGACAGCAGAGATGAAAGGCCGGAATGCTGTGAGGAACACTGTGAGACCGGGAACATTGCTTCCTTGCTTCTCAGTGTAAAGAGTTGGCTTTCCTTGTTAGATCACACACCAAGATATTTTTAGCTAGCTGAGGTAGGGCACTGGAATAAATGAGTAAGTACACATCAAATAAGAATAAAATGGATTGATCAAAACATGCATTATGTATATATGAGATTTTTTGTTGTTTTTTTTTTTTTTGGTTTTTCGAGACAGGGTTTCTCTGTGGCTTTGGAGCCTGTCCTGGAACTCGCTCTGTAGACCAGGGTGGTCTCGAACTCACAGAGATCCGCCTGCCTCTGCCTCCCGAGTGCTGGGATTAAAGGCGTGCGCCACCATCGCCCGGCTATATGAGATTTTGAAATGACAAAAATTATTCATTTAAAAAACAACAAAAAGAATAAAATGATAATTTTTAAAAATCAAAATGAAGTCATTTTGACCCCCTCTTAGGTTCCTAACTTCCCCAAAGTGTTGGGAACCAAACCCAGGGCATTTTACTTTTTAGCCAAGCAGCCTCCTACCAAGCTACAACCTTAGCCCTTGATTTTATGAGACAGAATCTTGCTATATAACTCAGGATAACCTCAAACTTGCCACCCTCCTGCCTCCGCTTCTCACTTGTGATGATTGTTTATCAATAAATATTCACTGGACAATTGTATAGAGTTATGAAATTTTCTCATGGTTTTAAATTTAGTCTGCTTACATAAATGATGATGGAAAGTCATTCAGGCTGAGAAAAATTGAAGAAGCACATTTTAGTTTTATTTTTCATGCATAAACTGTGTTAGAAAGAGAGAGAATCCTGGAATCATTAGATTGTTAAGAGAGGGAGCTGGAGAGATGCCTGGGTAGGTAAGAACTCATGCTACTCTTCCAGGCTGCAATAATGGGGGATTGGCAATACTCAAGAATCTTACAGGAGCCTGTAACTAGTTCCAACTCTCTTGCCTGGCCTTGTGTATACCTGTACTCATATGCATATTCTACCCCCACACATATAAATATGCGTAAATGAAAATATATATTTTAGAAATAATTGTTAGAAAATAATTCCTCCTCCAAACTAATGTCTTTGCTATAAAGTTGTATCTGCATTATTGAATTAAATATTCCTCATGTTGTGTGTGATGTGACTTCAGCCAGAGAAATTACTAGCAAAGCATCCATAATGATTTTAATGCCAGCACCACAGGCAGCTAATACTGAGATTCATTCCCTCCTTATGGAGAAGCTACTGAGTCTCTGGCAGACTGGTTGGGGTTGCAGGGTTTTGATGGATTCTAATGCGCTTGTTGACTTTGAATGCTCCCAAGATGCCAGTGGAGAGTGGGCCAGCAAATGCAGGATGCGTGCCTTTGCCTTGAGCACTGTGTGGGAGGTGGGAGGCAGCTGCGACCTATTCTCTAACAAATGGCCCTCCTTCCTCTGGGTCCTGACATCACTCTAGGTCTCCATGCCGTTGAGCCTCACAGCCCATCTTTTAAAAGGCATAGTTTCCAGGGGGAAGGTGCTTTTGTTTCAACTTAATCTCGAGTGTACATTTCTAGTTTATAACCAACAACTGTAATTGTATAAAATATGGGTGAGGGAGGGTGACGAGATGGCAAAGTGCTTAAGAGCATGCGCTGGTCTTACAGAAGACCTGAGTTTGGTTTCCAGTAACCACACTGAGTGGCTTTTAGCCACCTGTAACTCTGGTGCCTGCAAATCTGATGCCCCTGTCTAGCTTCTGAGGGCACGTGAATTCACATGTATACACACACCCACACACACAAGAGAGAGAGAGAGATTATACACATGTGTGTATACATACATATATACGATAATCCTTGGCACATAAATGTTTATTGAATCTGAATGGTTGCTACATGTCAGGGCATGGTGTTGAGGGAGATAATGACAATGGACTGGGACCTCAATGTGGCAGGGATTTTACATACTTGACTCATTAGTAATGCTATTAGTTTCACTTTGTAAAGCCTGTGTTAAAACATAAGGGAAGTGGAGCTCACACAATATAAATGCTCTGCCTAATCGCTCTCCGCTATTGATCGCAGAACTTAGACTCACTCAGGAACTGCACTTGTCTCCCCAGAATAGCATGCTGCACCACCACACTGCTGAATTTACCTCCAGATTCTTTTATAAACTGAATGCGGAGACTCTATCTCCTTTTTCATTTACATCCCAAAGACCTAATGACCAGTCTGAATGTCCTTGTACTGGGGTATCAAAGTGAGTTTAGGAAGAAAAATTGCTGTCATTATCATTCTCTCTCCCTCTCGCCCTCCCTCTTTATTTCCTTCCCCTCTTTCCCTCTCTCCCCCTTTCTCCTTTTCTACCTCCCTCCATCTCCTGTTATGCTGATTTTATTTTACACTGTGGACACACTGACAGGAAAACAACCCTATGTGGAAGGTCCATCCCTTGACACCCCTTCTGGGTATCGGATTCTGGAGTCTCCAAGCAGAATTCTCTGGGGAGGGAGATGAAGCTTTCAGACCTTGTTCATTTGTCATTTCTGTCTCCTTTTCTTTCTTAAAAGCAGAGATGCTCAGGCACATGACTATGGGTCATGTTTGTAAGGTACAGTTGATTGCTTAGGAAAACAAATTTGAAAAGCATTCTCTTCGGAAGGAAAGACACTGTTTTTTTCCAGATTAAATCGTTTCAAGTGGTCCTTGAGAGGGCTCGGCGCACACTACCCCTGCCTTTATTGGAGCTCTTCTTCATTCAATACTGATGGCTTTCGTGATGAAAACTGGGTAGAACATTTAAAATGCTGACCAGGTGCCCACTCTCTCCTTGTATGTTAGTGAGAGCAAATGAAGGGGGCAGTGAGCTGCAGGTTCCAGAGTACTCCAGAGAAGCTCTGCTATTTTGATTGCTTCACCATCAGTGATCGCTAGTGTTGACCAGCAACTGAAAGGATCTAAAATTGCTTGGGAGACAGGACCCTGGGCGTGATTGTGGGGGATTACCTTGATTATTTGCATAGCTGTGGGAAGACATATCTTGACTCTGGGGCGGGGATTCTGGACTGTATAAAGGGAGCAGAGCAGTAGCTTATATCCATCTCTTTCTGTTTCCTAACTGTGGGTGTGTTGCAACTCGATACTTCAAACTCCTAATGCCTGACATCCCTATATCTTAGTTAGGATTTTTATTGATGAGAAGGGACACCATGAACACATCAACTCTTATAAAGGAAAACATTTAATTGAGATGGTGAGTTACAATTTCAGGGGTTCAGTCCATTATCATCATCATGGTGGGGAGCATGGCAGCATGCAGACAGACATGGTGCTGGAGCTGAGAGTCCTATATCTTTCAGACAACAGGAAGTTGACTGAGACACTGGGTGGTATCCTGAGCATGTGAAACCTCAAACCCTGCCTGCACAGTGACACACTTCCTCCCACAAGGTCATACCCACTCCAAGAAAGCCACACCTCCCATTACTGCCACTCCCTATGAAATTATAGGGCTAATTGCATTCAAGCAATAAAATATTCTGCCATAAGCAACATAAGAGATGGCATGATAAACTGTACCTCAAAACAAACCCTTCATTCCTCATACTGCCTATTTCAGAATATTTTATCACAGAACAGAAAAAGAAGCTACTACCATCTTTCTATCTTGAAGGAGGAGAGATCTCTCTAGAGAACTGTTTGGTTCCCTGGTAACCATGGTCCTATAATTTTGTTTGTTGTTAATCCAATTCAATCATGACTAACACATTTATACCCAGCTATGGTTCTGGACCCCGACACCCACAGACTCTTTTCATCTTTTCTGCTACTTTGACTAATTTGTGTAATTTTTTAGAACTGGTCATCATTTCATTGTAAAGACGAGATGTCACAGAGTTTGCACATGAACTTGGGCTAGCCACACTTAGATGCCAGGTGCTCATCTATTTATACTTTTGCTGCAGTCAACAAATACAGAGGCACTGTGCTGAGCAGCGTCTATTCTGAGGTCCCACTCTGGGAAAAGAACTTTGCGTGTTACCATGGAAAATAAGTCTTTGCATACAAGTAACTAGAGGCAACGGTTGCTGCCTAAAGATAGATGAAAGAGAAGAGTCCATGACTAGAAGGATGGAGTCAAAGATATGAACTTCCTCTGTCTGTCCTTTGTCATTTTCTGTCTGGCCGAGATGCTTTTGCAATAAGGTGGAATACTCCAGATCTCATGTTGAAATTTGTTCTCTTCATTTGGCTAAGCTTGATTGATATCTTGCTTACTCTACACTCCCTGATTGTCTCTCTATTGCAATGGGTTCCTTGAACTCCTGCTCCCAGATCCAGACAGAATTCTTCTGGAGCCACTCAGGTGCCCAGTGCCAGCTTCAGTGAGGGACAAGCACTAAGGAGAATTAGAATGTTGGGCATCCCTGCTGTGGCTGCAGCTGGCTCTGATTGAGCAAGACCACCAGCCCTCAGTGCATCCATAGAAGAGTGTGCTTTCCCATGGACCAGGCAGGTCTTTTGAAAGGGAGCCAGGCCTGGGTGATGGACAGTGAGCTGGAGCTTTCTTCCTAGATTTACCAGGAGGCTGTGCAGAGCGCTCATCCTGTCTCTATTGATGGTTTTGTGAGAATCAGCCTAAGAAAAGGAAACCTCTCTGATCCGTGGGTCCTCAAACACTTCACTACTTAAAAAGTATGGCTTTCTGTGACCTAGAGAAGGATGACACTGTTCAGTCCCAGCGACTACAAAACACAGGTTTCTAGGCTGAGGGACTCCCCTGCTCCCTGCTCTCTCTCTCTCTCTCTCTCTCTCTCTCTCTCTCTCTCTCTCTCTCTCTCTCTGAGATAGGGTTTCTCTGAGTATCTCTGGCTGTTCTGGAACTGACTCTGCAAACCAGGCTGGCCTCGAACTTGCAGAGATCCGCCTGCCTCTGCCTCCCTGGGTGCTGGGATTAACAACATACACCATCACCCAGCTACTCCCTGGTCTCATGAGCAAGTCCAGAAGGCCCGTCCAAAGCCATGGTCAGTGCTACCTTCCAGCCACTGGGACACACCGCGTTGGTCAGAGAGCATTGCACTGGCTGGGAATGAACGGAGAAGGAGAGAGCTGTTGCTCATGGAGCCTGAGGCACTCACAGAATTTTAAGTCTTTGTATTTCATGATTACCTGCCTGCACCCAAGACCCTTATTGGAGGAGCAGTTCACACCCACTGTTCCCAGTTGGTATGAACAGAGGAGACTGAGTTTGACAAGAACCTCCCCTGCTCCCAACAGCTCACTTCCCAAAAATCAAACAGATACAAATCTGTACTCTAAACAAGACTAATATTATATGGCCAAAAATCAGCATCAGGAAGTACAGAGTTGGTGTTATGTGACTGTTTTGCCTGAGCTTCCTATGCCAGGCTGGCATTGACTCTCCAGCCAGCCTGCCTGCCTTTCACAGATGGGTTGACATCTCCGAGCTGATTTTCTACAGAAGGGAATTCTGAACTGGAGCCCCAATTCTGAAAACACTTCCATCATTTTTTTTTGCCCGTTGACACCTTGCATACTGCCTTTGTTTAACCATGTGAAGGGCAGAGCTGTCCCACCTTCTCTGAGGGCCACAAATTCCCATGGAGCCCAGGACTCTTAGGAGATTGTAGTGAGCTGTTGACAAAGCACCATTAGCTTACTCCTGGATCCTCAGGAAGACCTGTGCCAGGTTCCCTCACAAAGCATGGAAAGGTACCAACTTGAGCTGCCCATTGTGTGGCCCCCCTCAGCTAGATTCTATGAGGGCAAAAAGGAAGCTGTGATGCCTTTTATAACTCTGTCCTGAAGTGACCACACTATCCTTTGACCAAAATCTCTGAGTCATAAGGCAGGTGTCATAGTTAGGGTTTTTGTTGCTGTGAAGAGACACCACGACCACAGCATGCCATGAGGTACTCTGACCCTTAGTTCTAGGGTAGAGACATTTGTCCACAGTTCCAAAATTGCTGAGCTCGGTTACATCTGAGGCAGTTAAGGACTGGGGTCTTAGAAGACAGGAAATCTCTCTTGCTACTCATCCATTGAGTGAGAGCACTGTAATGCTAACTGACCTCTGTTCTCCTAACACTGATACACAGTACACAGTTGTGGTGAGCTCCAGCTCCTGTCCTTCTGTCAGTGGGATGTCCTGATGGCCTCCATTATGACCATCACCCGACTCATGATTGGGTGAGGATACATACTGTGTTGTGTATCCCTCACCCATAGGCGTCACAGAGAAAGGATGCATCTGGCTGCCCACAGGATCTACCTATTTTCCCAGAGACCATATATAGCACTGCAGGAGTTTAGAAGAGAAAACCCTGGGGTGGCTGCTGCTGCTGCTGCAGATGCCTCCTGAGCTCTGAAGAAGGGAAAGGATTTGGCATGGCAGATTTGAGAGGAAAGCCAGAACAGCTGAGAAGGTAGCTCAAGGGGTGGAACCTGGATGCTGCTTTCCTTCCTATCCTGGTTCTTTCCATCCCCATCTGCACAGGGCTTCACAGCATCTCTGGAACCTGGGTTGAGAAAGCTGAGGGATGAAGGGTAATGCTTCCAAATGTCACTTTCAGGAGGCAGTTCTGAAAGGTCACCCACTAAGCCTGTGTGAGACATATGAAGGGAGCATGCTGGGGGGGGGGGCATGCACAGGCTCCTGGGAAGACAGCCTGCTCTGGGGATACAGGGCAGTAAGCCTGGTGGAGAGGATCCTGCCTCTGTCTTATGTAGTGGTCCTTTGGTGCGGTTCTCCACACAGCAGAATGTTCATTGAGTTGTGGGTCTCGTCCCTTCCCCTTCTTAGGAAGAACTTTGTTTCCTTTGGAGACCAGGAGCATCTGTGCATACAGACCAACTCAACTAAGCTCTCTCACCTTTATCTTTTGCTCTAAAAGAAATCCTTCTTGTTTTTCAAATGGCAGCAGAAGAATTTTCTGTGTGTGGTTCACAGTCCGTCACATGCTGGTCTTAAAATTAGCCTGAAGTGGGTTGTGTTTAACGCACACAGGACTGAGCTTAGAGACAGTCTTAAAGCTGGTGCATGGTTCCTCTTGCTGGACTTTAGGTGGTAACTGGTCAAGGCCACTTTCTAATCTCGCGGTGCTCTGTTCGTAGAACTGCAACCACTACTCAGAAAAGGCAGTAAGTCGAAATATGCCCGGGCTCGTAGTAGCGGCACAGCTTATGTAAACAACTCTGATGGTCAGGAGCTATGCGAGTGACTGGGGACGTTTGGACTCCAAAGGATTGGAAGAAGCTATAAGGAAAGATAAGGAAATGTTACATAAAGACAAACTGTCGACTCTTTAAAATACCAACTGGAAAAACAAATAAAAGAGCCAGGAGCAAATGTTTATGGCATATAGGGGAAAGGTTGCTGTCTTTGAGCTGCAAGAGCAGCCACGGGAATCAAAGGTTATAAAGGTCACGTTCATGACTGTGGCAGGCATCGATAGACAAAAGAGGAAATGTGGATGGTTTCTACTCAGAAGAGTGTCCAACTCCTGGTCAGCAAATGACTCACTCGATGAAGTGCTGGCCTTTCACGTACAAGAGACCAAGCTCAATCCCCAGAACCCACATTTTATAGAAGGCTGGTATGCTAGCATGCACATGTAATCCCCGTGTCGGGAGATGGGTCTCTGAGGCCCACTGGCCAGCCAGTCAAACTTACTCTGCAAACTTCAAGCCTGTGAGAGATCCTTTCTCAAGACATAAAGTGGACAGCATCCAAGGAGTGGTGCCTGAGGTTGTCCTCCAGTTTACACACACATGCACACGTGTGTGTGCACACTCCGTGTATACCTAAAACACTCAGACATGCGAATACCTGTGCACAGGTTCAACTACAGCAGTAATCAAGGAAATTCAAATTGGGATCAAAGGGAGATATTTGGTTCATTGAATTATTAGGTGTTTTAGAACCGCATAGGTTTTAGTAAGGTAAGCCTCCTTCCTCAGTGCTCTGTCAAGCCATCACTACTAACGCCAATGCTCGGAGAAGGTCTAGCTTGTATTGTAGGGACATTGAAAGTACCCATATGCTTAAGCCGAAAGCCTTCGTCTAGAAGCTTGTCCTAAGCAAATAGCATTCTGCGCAGGCTTGATACAAAAATCTGCACCAGGGGTTTATATTGGCATTTTTAAATAGGAAAATGCCATATAAAACATACATTCAAGTCGTCTGTCATCTTAATAGTAATAGCAATTATGTGTCAAACACTGTGACTATATGTACATGGATATTGCGTTATGCATGTTTGTGTGTGTGTGTGTGTGTGTGTGTGTGTGTGTGTAAAAGCTGCACATCTCTCATCTAGAAATCCATAATAATGTTTCAACCCCTGACACTTTGAGCACCTCTGTAATGGCACAGATAGGAAAGCCCCCACTTTGCCTTCTGTGGCAGGTGGCACTCCACGTGCAAGCAACACCAAGGCTACTGTAGGAAACTGCTTCCCATCTCCATTTGCAAGACCCATATGAAATCAATGAGTTTGCTGTTTGTACATGGGCTCAGCCTTCAAGGTATCTCCTAATAAAGGAGCCAATATCCTATAATTTGACACTTCTCAAATAAAGCAGTGTTGTCCCCAGCATGTAGGTAAGGGCCTCCCCTCCAGTATCAGTAAGTGTAAGATAGTCACTTCCTTTTCTGAACCCACTGTAGGCAGTAGGACCTGTGTCCACAGCTGGTGGTCAGCAGAGCCCCAGGACTCCTGGGGTTTGCAGCTCTTGCTCTGTACAGAAGGAGCCAAGGGAAAGGGAGATGATACTAGTGCAGGCCTCATGGTTCATCTTGCATGAGTGTTTCCTAGTCCGAGGCTAAATGTTTGGTTTCCAGTAATGTTCTTTTGAGTGTACAGACGGCCTCTTCACTTGCTCTAAATGACAGCGAATGCTTTATTTTTGTCAATGGTTCAGTGCTATGGATTCCTTCAAGAGCTTCTTTCCTCCTGGTTTGTCATCTCTTAAGAACTAGAAATGTCCCTTAAGGGTCCTAGAAAGGGAATACATTAAAATGCAAATGGGAGGGGCTGGAGAGATGGCTCAGCGGTTAAGAGCATTGCCTGCACTTCCAAAGGTCCTGAGTTCAATTCCCAGCAACCACATGGTGGCTCACAACCATCTGTAATAAGGTCTGGTGCCCTCTTCTGGTCTTCAGGCATATACAAAGACAGAATATTGTATACATAATAAATAAATAAATATTTTAAAAAATGCAAATGGGAAAGGGTGAGTAGCCAGGGGCACAGGGAGCTCCTTGCCGACTTGACCTCTGTGGCTCTGCAAACTCAGAATGGCAAAGAGCTGGCTCAGCAGAGGATGGTCTCTGGGAGATGAGGGGGACAGATGCACATACCACCCTGGAGGTTACCTGGGCAGGCTTGAAGTGGCACGAGACAGAGGCTGCAGAATGCAGAGCAAGGTTCACAGCATAGTCTGTGCGCAGCTCTGCTGGACACACACATGTCTTGAAGGACATGTTCCTGTTGCCTATGAGAGATACTCTGGAATCATGATATAATGGTTCATTCTGTATGGGTGGAGCCTCATTCCAGTGCCCCAGGAGCTGGGAGGATTTAGAAAGCCCACAGTGAAGATCCCAGTGTTAGGAGCTCACTGTGCCTACGTGTAAGCCCATAGCCCTGTGCATCTCTGCTCTCTACAGTGAGCCTGAAGAATCTGAACTCCATGCCTTTTCAGGGATCAGGTGTTACGGGTTCACTGCCAGAGATCTCAAACACACACACACACACACACACACACACACACACACACACACACACACACAACCCTCTGAAAGGTTGAGATCCTTTCAGGAGTTTCTACCAAGTCTCAAGTCTCCTCTTTTCTGTGTAGCTTTAAATTCTTTCTTTTCCGAATCTGTCACCAAAGTCTTCACAGTTCATTGTTCGAAATCATCTCATGGATGTTACACTTGACTGCCCCATTCACACTAGGAGAGTTTGAGGAGGAAGATTTTTCTATTTTAATTTTTTTGCCATTCATTCATTTATGTGTATATTTGGAACTATGACCTCATACCCCAACTCATGCAGGGAAGTCTGGGAACAACTTACAGGACTCAGTTTTCTCCTTCCACCATGTGGATCCCAGAGGTCAGACTCAGATCCTTGTTCTGCTAGCTGGCCCACCTTACAGACCCCCATATGACATATTCTTTGCTTCCTCTCAGTATCTGGGTGATTCTGGGAGACAGCTGCTGATGGCTTTTCTTTGATGCCTTAAATATGGATGCATGTTTTTCCCACCATGACATGGCCCAGCCATTTTTGTACATCTGTCCTTGGTCCCTCTCCATTCTTCAGCTCCTAGGATCTTGGGAGAGATGCTGATTTAGTTAGGCCATATGGATGTTGTTTTTGTTTATTTAATCTCAAGTTAAAATTTAGAAACTTTTGTACTAAAATGTGAAAACTAGCCAGGTATGGTGACACACTCCTTTAATTCCAGTGCTCAGAAGTTTGAGGCAGGAGGATTGAAAATACAGAGCCAACCTGGGATACATAGAGTATGTCAGAACAAAGTTAAAACTGTGACTCCTTCTGTCAATGTCATAAGCCTTCCTTGAGAAGTGTGCAGCCCATCTCCAGGCTGCTATGGTCCCCAGGTCCCCTGCATTGTCCCTAATGTGATACCCTTGGGTGGAGGTCAATTTTCTGTAACCACTGACTAGTTTTTAGTGTTGTCTTGGTGGCTTACTAGTGGTAACTAGGCAACCTTAAGCAAGATGTGTACTCCATCTCTTGATTTCCCAAATTAGGGATGGTAGAGGCATGCAACTCGAAAGACTGTGCCAGTGGTTAAATGAACTGAGAAAATACTGAAAGCAAGCCTGGGCACACCGAGCCTCTGGGACGCATTTGCTGCCACTGTCGACTGTCTTGAGTTCTGGTGGCAGCAGAGCTGTCCTCACGTGTGTGCACGGTTCTCTTCAAGCTAGCGATAGATCTTGACCTCTGAAGGTGTTTCTGGGTTGTCTCTGGCCAGCTTCTGAGCACTTCATTTCTGGTACACAGGATATGCCAAGCTGTTTCTTCTGTGCTGTGGCCCTCGGATCAGCCATTTGCCCAGAGTGCTGACCTCTGTGAGCAGCTCCTGCCAGCCAGTGGGACTAGACTGCTTTCTGATAAACCATGGGGCTACAGTCGCTCTCCAAGGTGCTGGAGTAGAAAGTCTGTGCTTCCCGTGTTCTGGGAGACAGGGAAAGCATGCAAGACCTATCACAATTCAGCATTCACGTTGGAAATAGGGGCAGGCAGGCATAGCTTAGGTGGAAGGAATCCAAAACTCTTATAACATAATGATCAGTGTCTGTCTTTTCTCAAATTGATCCTTCGAAGGGGGAACATCTATGACTAGAAACTGCAATAAGACACTGTAATGATCATGAGCTATGAACGAGGTCATGTGACTTCAGGTTTGCATTGCATTGGGTCTCATGGATGACTTAGTGGGGCAGTATGCAGAAGCCAGGGCTCAAGGGGATCAAGGTAGAAACATAATGTACCCTGACAGCTGTTGGTGGTAGAATCTGAAAAAAAAAAGCAGTAACAAGGTTCCTGGAACTCTTTAATTCTAATAAGCAAGCACAAACTGGCTTACATATTGTGATGGTTAATCCCAATTGCTAACATGATGAGATCGCAAACCTGAGAGACAGGCTTCCCGGACATGGCTGTGGAGAGTTTTCCTAAGTTAATTGACCCGAGAAGACCTGCCCACTATGAACTTCACCATTCCCTGGGCTGGGATCCTGAACTATATACAGATGGGCCGAGTGCCACCTTTCATCCCTCTCAGATTTCTGACTGTGGATGGGATATATCCAGTGACTTCAAGGCTCCACTGCCTTGATTCCCCAGCATGGTGAACTGTGCCTTGAACCGTGAGCCAAAATGAACTCTTTACCCTTCGCCCGCTTTGCCTGGGTCTTGTACTGCAGCAACCGAAAAGCAACCACAACAAGCATCTTCTTTGGTGGAAGTATTTCAGTGCCAGTATTTTGCTAGGGATATTTTTCATCCCTAAAATGAATTAAATTCTGTGATTCTTTTGATGCCTGCATGTGTATTTGATAGTAACTGAGGTGACATGTTCTTTCTTCTTTTGTATCTTCCTGGCATGATCTGTGCTATGTAAAGAGGTGGAGTTAGTTGTAACTAAATAATCAAACATCTATTTTCACTTAAGAATCTTTACTCAATGGATGTTAAGAGCAAAATGGATTCTACATGACTAACATAATAGACTTTTAATTCTAGCACTAATAAGCACCAGAGTCCCACAGAGTGCAAAACTTTGTTCCTTTCCTTTTAAAAAATTAAGTTCAGTGTTTTCCCTTAGAGCCTGACTCATTTGCTAGATTAAAACTCATTAAAGGCACGGTTTCACACATGGGGAAGCAAGCTGATTGCTACAATTCTTTCTCTTTATAAAGAAATAAATGAATGAAAACAACATGAAGGTTTGAGTTCAGCCTCACATATTGAGACTTCTACAAGGCTTGCCTGCTTGCCTGCAGGAATTTTGATATTAGAATGCCCCCGCCTGGCTTTATGCAAGAATCTTCCCACCAGCAATTTTGAAGACCAGACATTCTCTTCCAGGTCACCAAGGGCATCCCTCACTACCTTTATCATTAGAGCGCAAATGACCTTTTCAAAGTAAAGAGTCTCTGGAGTTCAGTTGGAGTGCTACAGAGATAGATCTGAAGTGCATCCTTCACGCCTGTCTGGTTTGGAAAGCACCTGCTGTGCTCTTCAGTTCTCCATGTCTGCAGATTGGCGGCTGTGGCCCTTCCCCAGTGTCAGTCACTAGCTGAATCTGTAGAACTAATCTTTCCGCAATTCCACCACACAAGCCAGCATCACCTACACACACAAAATCATATGTAAATGCTGCTTAACTCAGAATGAACTGCGTTTTTTTTGGTGTGTCTTTAAATTTTGATTATAGGTCACTCTTAATGCACCTGGTTCAATGCATATGTAGAGTCTGCATTTGAACACAGGATTCTGTGGTTTAGGGAATAATGGTATTTGTACATTTTGGCAAAGGTGAAGAAGCAGGGTTCTGGAGAAGTCCTTGTTGTCACCTCAAAGTCACCCTGGTCATCCCCACCCTTTCCCTCCCTTCCTCTCTGGTCAATTTCTTCTGTGTATTTAAATACACCTGCAGATGCTTTTCAGGAGATTCGGTTTCCTCTGAGTCCCCGTGCGATGCATCTGCCTCAAGCCCTTTCTGAAGTTGCTCAAAGAGCCAGGCTGTTACTGGGGAACCTGTTGAGTATTGCAGGAGTCTTTGGTGCGCAGATAAGCCATGCTAAATTGCAGCACTGAGATTGGAGGAGTGGGATTGTGGGTAGCAAATGGGTTGTGGTCCTTTTTGTTAAGTGTCACTGTCACCTACCCTTAATTAAGCCTTGGTTACTTCCTAAAGTGAAATATGGAATATTATTCAAACTCATGTTTTAAAGCTACATTAGAAATATGTTCAGTTTGGATAATTGTTTTTATGTGAGAAATATAAAGTGTTAAATTTATACGCCCTGGAACTTTTCATTCTCATTTAGTTCCCCTTTCAAGTATTTTCAATAATCCGTCGTTACCTCTTTTGAGATGGGCTTTCACTGTGTAGCCCTGATTTTGGCCTGTTAACTTGCTATGTAGACCATGCTGGCTTTGAACACAGAGATCTGCTCACTCCATCTTGTATTCTGGGATTAAAGATATGTATCACTAAGTCTGACAGGCCTTAAACATTATTTTAAGAAGTCTTTTTGTTGTTGTTGTTGTTGTTGTTGTTTTTATTGTTGTTGTTTTGGTTTTTCAAGACAGGGGTTCTCTGTAGCTTTTGAGCCTGTCCTGGAACTAGCTCTTGTAGATCAGGCTGACCTTGAACTCACAGAGATCCACCTCCCTCTGCCTCCCAAGTGCTTAGATTAAAGGAATGTGCCTTTAATCCTCCTGGCCAAGATTTTTTTTTATTTTATGTGCCTGTGTAAGTGCTTGTGTGTGTGATATGTATGAATTTATGAGCATGTGTGTATGTGTATGCACTACATCTAAACAAGAACTCATAAAGGTCAAAAAGAGCATTGGATCCCCTGGAATTGGAGTTATAGACAATTGTTGGCCACCATGTGGGTGCCAGGAACCAAATCTGGTCCTCTACAAGAGCCACAACTATTTTAACTGCAGAGCCTTCTCTCCAGCCCCCCAGAGCCTTCTCTCCAGCCCCCCCAAAGCCTTCTCTCCAGCCCCCCTTTTTGTTTTTAGTCAAAGTATCTCACTCTGTAGTCTAATCTTGTCCAGAACTTAGTATGTAGCCTAGGTTTCCCTCAAATGTGCAGCAATCCTCCTGCCTCAGCTTCCTAAGGGCTAAGGTTAAAGGTGTTAGTCACTACTCCCAGGTTCATCCAGTGTTTTAAGTAGTTGTGGAAAGTTCTGGAGCAAGAACAGCAGGAAGTTGGCACCACCAATCACTCCAGGCATCAGGTTCTGGAAATAGCCAATTGCTGAGCCAACAAAGAAAAGGAGCATGCAAGGACTCAGTGTTCAAGTCTTCGGCCCTTCTTGAGAAGGAGCCCAAGAGGGCTGGCTGGAGTTTGGTCATTACCACCTCTTAATCTGTGTCTGTGCAGAGTTTTTGTCATCTCTCAATAACTACAGAACATAGAAAAAATGAACACAATAAACCAGGTTGTCAAAGCACAGCTTTATTGGGAAAAGGCATGTCTGCAATGATTAATGAATTGGAAAATTGAAAGCTGCCTCCCTTAATCACTTGTACAAATTAATTGTGTTTTGCAGTGTAGCTGAGGACTTTCAGTGCATTCTTTAAACCCAAGTATAGATAAAACTGTTGAGTGCACGTTCATTTTCTCTTCAATACGCCATTATTCAAATCAGCAAGTCACTCAAAGTGCAGATAGAGGAACTCCCCAAACTTCACACCAATCCCTCCTGTTATGGGGAAAACCTGAAATGAAAGAACCAGAGTCACAGTGATCTCCTTCCTCTTCACCCTGGACTCTCCCTGGGCTTGGTTTACGACCCTCTGTTCTCAACACTCTTTCTGTGGGAGGGAATTGCCACTGCCTTGCCCACCAGCGTGGGCTGTGTGAAAAGATGTGTACACTCTTCCGAAGGGACTTTCAAAGTAATTTTCTGCACTGCCCTGTCCCATCTGGAGTCATACATGAAGGTGTGGAACTCAGATATGCCACAGGCAAGGATTCTTTGCCAAGTCACATTTGCATCTCTGGAACAGACTAGAGTTTTGGTCCTTGAACAGAAGAAGATGTCCAATACAAATGTCATAAGTAGACCAGGAGATAGCTCAGTGGTAAGTACTTGCCTTAGAAATATGAGGACCTAAATTCACTCCCAAGATCCCATGTAAAAAGACATAGGTATAGTGCTGTGTGTTTCTAAACCCAATGCTAGGGAGGTGAGATTAGAAGAATCCCCGAGGCTCCCTGTTCGGTCAAACCTGTCCACAATGTGTGCGTGTATATATGTGTGTATAATATATACATATATAGCTTGCTACCTATATATGTATACATATAAATGTATATATAGCTTGTCACATATATGTGTATATACATATATATATATATACATACATACATATAGCTTGTCACATGCATGTATGTGTTTGTGTGTGAGACAGTGCCCAAGGAACAAGACCCAAGGCTGTCCAGTGGCCTCCACATCTATACACAGACACATGCATGTATATCTGCATGCATGTGCACACAGAGAGAAGAAATAAAACCCAGTAGCTGATGAGTTTATTCCCTCCTGCCATTGGGGCTATCACTAAATTCACATTCATTTGCCTACACTCTGGAGCCGGCACGTCTGAGGCGGGCTTCCCTCAGATCAAATCAAGGTGTGCAGGCTTGGTTCTGCATAGAGGCTTTCAGTAAATCTACCTCCTCATCTCCCTCACTTCCAGAGACTGCCCACCGTCTTTCTCGGGCCCAGCAATGGTCAGCTGTGGCATGCTGAAACCTCCTTCCTTTTACAGACAGCCAACACCTCTGTAACTTCCTTGGCCCTATGAAAAATTCAGGCTAGTTTTCTATTTTGAGGCCTGATGACTAGGAATGTTGATTTCATGTGCTCCTGAATTTTCTTTTCCATGAAATATCATGGATTTCCAGCATAGGGAGTCAGGATGGAGACACCTCTGAGGCAGTGGCCTGCCTATGACAGTTAACTAAAACACCCATGCCAATGAAGAGATGCATGGATCCACTTAGGTTTTTCTATGCTGACTCTGGTTGAAAAGCAACCCTCTCCCCGAGTTCTGAACTTCAGTAAGATGTTTAAATGAGATCGCATTGGGAAATAGGATAGTAGATGCCACGTGACCACTGTATGACCTTAGGTAAATCTCCTCATAATGATGGTGGGGAGGGGAATAGAGGAAGGGAATTAAAGATTTCCTGGGTTCTTTCTATGAGTAGAAAGCCATGTGTTAAACCTCTGTAGTCCCATTTAAAGACCCGTGTTGGTCCAAGGTGAAAATCATGGAGGACAGCCGGGTTTCCTTGGTTTGTTTCTAACCTAGATGCTCTTGAACCCTGATCCACATTTAGAGTTTCTCATTTCACCATTGCATAAGCATTTCCTCACTGTGTAATTAAATGCAGATGAGTTCCTCTGTGAAGTGCCAGAGGGATGGCTATGCTCTCCCAAAAAGATGGGCATGACACCTAGGGACATCTTCCTTCTTCTTTGGAAATTAGTTGGTGAGGTTCATTAGGGCTGGCTCCTGATCCTTCCTGGAAAATAGAAGCTAGGTTCTAAGAGATTATCATAATGCACCCCAGACTTTTAGAAATAGGTTCCAATTGTTTTGCTCTCATGGGAAACACTTCACAATGCTGCAGAGAAACAAACACACTCTCACAGTGGATCCCAGCCCATAAAGATGCTGGAAATAGCTCAGGATAGCCGTCCTAGACAAGTGTCTGCAAACAGGGGCAGGTGGTGCAGTCCCAAGTATCCATGTCCCCTGAGCTTTACCCAGGTGTATGCATCAGATGTTGCATCCCTAGAACACGGCAAAAACCTGGTGGTGTTTCTGAATGGATGCAGAGAGAATCAGCACATCCAGGAGTGTGTAGTGGGGTGCCTCTGGGTCCGTGAGGTTCTCCTCTTGCTCTTTTATTTATGGGTTACTTTGGGGAGAAATGTGGGAATTTTAAAATGGGTGGCAGTGTTTGAGTGTCATGGAACCAAAAGAAAAGTTTACCTTGAAAACTTAGAGTTTATTTCAGAATTGAACTTGACTCCTTGCTACTGTAGGTGCATGAAATGGAATGGAATATATTTTGACAAGCTTGGTTTTCTAGGTTATCTTGCCAATGTGATCACAGTAATTGTCCTGCTATTTTCTAATCGAGGGCTAAAGTCAAGATTGACAGTGGGATGGTGCACATGTGAATTTTATAAATTTTTAATCTTTTTATTATAGCCATGAATGAAAAATGGAAATCCCTTTTGCTTTTTTATTTTTACTAATTAATTTTTTTCTAGCCTGATCAGTTTCTCCTCTCTTCCTAGTCCCTTCCCCCAACCTCCCTTCTTTCTCCCCACTATTATCCGCTCCTCCTCTTTCCTCTTCAGAAAAGGGCAGGCCTCCCCTGTGTGTCAGTGAGCCATGGTAGATGAAGCTGCAGTCAGATTAGGCACATCCTCTTTTATTAAGCCTGGGCAAGGCAGCCCAGTAGGAGGAAAGGGTCCCAAAACCTTTTTTTTCTTTTTTTCTTTTAATATTTTATTAATTATTTGAGGATTGCATACACGAATATAATGTAATTGGATCATATTCACCCCAGTCCTCCCCCAATCCTTTCAGTTTCACCGCTTCTTGTACGGGGGTTCCTGTGTGCATGTGGAGACAAGGTTGAGGCCAGCAGCCTTCCCCATTCTTTCTCTTTATTCGTGGAGAAAGGGTCTCTCAGCTGAACCCAGAACTCATCCATTTGACTAGTCTGGGTAGCAAGCTAGCTTGTTCCAAGGATCCCATTGCTACCTTCCAAGGTAAGGCTGGAATTGAAGGCAGACTGCCATGAGGATCTAAACTCTGGTCCTCTTGCTCGGAAACAAATGCTCTAACCACTCGCTGAGCATACCCCAGAACCTGGAAGGTTTTGTAGCTCACATTTCTGCCATCCTTTGTGCCATTTACATCTCGGTTGACTTCCACATGAATTCCTCCTGTCCTCACCCACAAGCTGTTCAGGGAAGGGGAATCTTTCTAGAAACTCCTGTAACCATGACAGGGTCATATTATAGTGGCCTTCAGGCACTAGAATTTCTGGGCCAATCAAAAATATCTAACTCTTTAAGTCTCGTTCCAAAGGGGCTAAATCGCATTGTCTTGCCCAAGAACAAACCGCAGATTGTCCCACAAGGCAGGCCTTAGGCAGGAGTGATGTGTAAGTTTAGAGTCAATGGCTGTAACTTTTCTTTAAGCCATCAGCATATCTTGAGATTCATATTAATACCATAGCTTTTTGGCATCATTTAAAAGAGAACAAGATAAATGGAAGCCTCTGTGTTACTAATTCTGACAAAAATAAGGCAAGACTATTATATGAAAACACAAGTCAGAAATCTGGGATCACTTCTGTTGAGAGATTTTAGCTGGATTGTGACATGAGAATTCCTCATAGAATTCCATGGAGTACCTGAACGCTGTTATAGAGAAACCCAGAGAAGGCAGAAATCAATTGGAACATTGGACTCTGGGGATAGGAAAGTCAGCCTAAACTGATATTTATTCTGAATTACTGTTTAGCATGAGACACCTAAAACAAATAAGGCCTTTCGCTGGCAGAGGGGGTGAAGGGAACAGTCGGAAGAAGACTGTGTTAGAAATGAGAAGAGATTAGTTCTCAGAAATGTCAGCTCCCCAGGCGGGTGTTGTTGAGGGATGTCTGGCTTAGAACTGAAGGCCCTTCTCAACTCTTTTACAACAGTGTGATCTTGGGAAAATCCCCCAGTCTGTGAGCCTTAGTTTCTCACCTGTGCAATCGAATCCTCTGAGGCTTGTTTCATACAAGTGAAAAGAATTCTGGGTTCATCCTGAGTTGACCTACAGATGGGCGTGAGCAAATAAGAGCTTTGTTGCCATAGCCCCTGCTGGGGTCATCTAGCCGTACAGCAAGGCAGGGCTAGCTGGCCAGGAATTCATGTCCCCTGCAGCTTGGCTTCTCATGTCGGCTCTCCATGAAAGGGAGCATGGGTGTCTAGAGAAGTCTCTACAATGTGCTGGGGTGGTTCAGCATCAGCATCTGATGCTACAAAGCATTTTCTCAGGGAACAGTCCCATGCACAATCCCATCTTGTAACACACCAAAGAACGTGGCAGTAAGAAGCAACTAGATGCCACACTGTCATAATCAGATATGGGGGTCACACAAATATAGCTGGAAAGAGATGAAATTGTTGTTGTTGGATATGGAGAGACCTGTCAGCTGCCATCCCAGAGTTGACATCGTGTTGGTTCTGGGTACAGGAATTTTGTTCAAGGGAGGGAATGGGCCTGAAGTAGATGAGTAGGTGATGGGGTGACGGTGACCCCAGTTGTCAGGGAGTCAGGCCTAATATGAACCATCTGGACAATGCTTCAGTTAATGAACTCAAGCCTGATGCTTACCATTGTTTCCATAGCATTGTGTGTTCTGGCTGGTGCTATGTGTTTGCCAGACTACTGACAGCCTTCCTGACTGTCACCAAGTCAAATGGATGTTCCCACAATTTTCTGGCTCTAGAATTCAATGTATGAGCTTCTTGCTTTGGGCTACAGGTTGTTATTTTTTGCAAGGTGACAGCTTCTGTCACCTCCAGCCTCAGGCCATTTGGAACAGTAGAACTAACCAGGATGCCACATCTGCATCTATGCAGGCAGACAGTGTGGTGACACTGTGTCAGCTTAATGATGCAGGCAACTGTGGAGGCTGGGGCAGAGGCTCTGCCATGTGCACAGTTCCTTTAACTTCCTGGGCAGCCAGCTGATAGAGCAGAAATCTGCAGGCTAGGCAACTTTGTCCACAGACACGGAGGCCTCAAGTCAGGCCTGGGAAGCTCTTTGGAGACTCTTCCTGACCTGTGGGTCTCTGTCTTCTCTTTTGTCCTCATATGGTGGACAGCAGGCAGCAAACTCTTATGTCTCACCCCTACAAGGGACGATTCTCATTTGCAAAGGCACCACCCTCGCCACGCCTCACCTGGTTGCCTTGTTGGTCAGGGTCTCTACTCGTGAACTGAAGGGAGATGTACGTGTTCAGACCACGGTGCCTTCACCGGAGCACACAGAGCTGCGGAACACTCTAACTTCCCATAGTGTCATGTGAACAGTGGCGTTCAGACCACCACGGTGCCTTCACCGGAGCACTCGGAGCTGCAGAACAATGTAACTTCCCATAGTGTCACGTGAACAGTGCTGCAGCATCCTGACCGCTCGTGCACACAGGCATTGCTCTGCATTCTCATACTATGTTTAATCCTCTGTTCACCTGCCGAAAGCTTGCGTCACCACCTACTCAAGGTTCAGAAACTGAGCTTCCGTTAATCAATACAAGATCGCTTAGCAGCTGTGTGCTAAGTCCAGAGGCATGTGACAACCAGGCCAGGGTCATTGGAGCCTTCCTTTCTCCAGGTGAAATTAAATGCATTTGATTCGGGAGGCAAGAACTGAATCAAGTGTGTGAAGGAGTCTACGGCTCCAAGTCACTGAGAGCCTGGGGACAGTGAGAGCCTGGGAACAGTGAGAGCCTGGGGACGGTGAGAGCATGGGGACACTAAAAGGATAAGGGACACGAGAGGTGGGGACACTGAGATGTGGGGACGCTGAGAGCATGGGGACAGTGTGCCCTATACTCACACACTTACATTCAGCAGGGGACAATAGCTATGCTCTCAATGAAAAGACAAGATGCTTAGGTAGGGACAGACCACAGATCCCAGGAAGATGGGAGGAAAAACAGCTTCAGTCCAGAGATGCAGGCGGCAGCATGTGTGGGCGCAGGGATACTTGGCATGAGTCGTAAAGAGCTGGTAGGGTCTGGCCATGTGTTGGTGGGAATGTCTGGAAGAGGACAGAAGCCACGACATGCGTCCAGGAGAGGAAGGTGTCCTGAGGTTAATTGCCGAGAGAACCTATTCAGAGCCATGAGGGGGCAACTGGGAATACCTTGCCCTCCCCTAAGATTGATTGCTCTCCAGAGCCAGCTGATCACACAACAGGGACCCTCCTGTGCCCATTCAGCATGCCTTTCCTGCTCCTCTTTCCCTCTTCCCCTGTAGCCTCTGTGGAAGCTGTCCAGCTCTGAAGAGACCACAGAGAAACATTCCAAGCTAGGAAGCCAGGCTCATTCTCAGAAAGCCTCCATCATCAGAGCAAACGTCAGGCTCTATTTGTCTTAGTTTTCAACTGGCTTCCTCGGGACAGGTATTAAGGACCTCCTTCTTCTGATGTCTGCCAACCATGCAGGACCATCTCCAGCTGCCTCTGCTTTGGTTCTGCAGTTCCAGGCCAGGCCCATCTGCTCCTGGGTCTTTTCCAAGCCAAGGCTAGAAACTAGGTCCTGCCAGGACCAGGTCCTTGGCTTCTCAACGCTCCTCTTCTCTTGGAGGAGAAGTGTGGGAATGGAAAGGCTGTGTCCTGAATAAATCAGTTTGTCATCTGTGTCATTTTCCAAGAAACAGCCCAAATGATAGTCAGTATGGTGTCTCTCCTGAGTTAGCCAGAGGCAATGCTAAATCAGGTTAGCTTACATGCTTAAGTTCCAAAGAATCCTATGGACTCAGTTGGCTGGTATTTTAACAGTATTATCTAATGATTCCCTTGAAGACTACTTATATAATTATGCTATTTCATTTTTTGACTAAAAATTTTTAGTAAGTATACAAAATAAGTTTCTTTCTGACATTTTATACATGTTTATAATTGTCTTTACTTATATTAACCCATTATTCTCCCACTCCCTAAATGATGCATATACCTAAATGTAGATTCATATATAAGCGAGAACATGCAATATTTGAGTTTGCTTTCCTTTCTATTAGTCTCCCTTTACTCTTCACCTCAGGCTCCCCCTTCCGCAAATTTTTTCTTTCTTTAGTTGAAGAATTTTATATTATTTTATATTTTTTACATATAATATTATATTACTTTTATTAGAATTTTTGCAATGTATTTTAATTATAATCACTCTCTTCCCCAACTCTTCCCAGATTTATAACCCCATTCCCTACAGAAGCAAATATGTATCTTTTTAAAAAAAATACATTAAGTACAATTTGTGCTGTTCATGTACTTTGGCATGCGGGGTCTTCTACTGTAGTGAGCTTGCTGTCACAGCTGCTGAATTCATGTGTGCAGCTACCCTGTTGCATCCAAAATACAGTTTCCATTTAGCCATTCACTGCCTCCTGTTCTGACAATTCTTCTGTCCCTTCTTCCACGATGGTCCCTGAGATTTGGGAGGAGGGAGTAATATAAATGCCCCATTTAGGAAAAGCACCCAACAGTCCCTTATGTTATGAACTTGATCAGTCATGGTTCTCTGTGTCAGTCACCATCTACTAAAGAAGGAAACTTCTCTGATGATTGCTGAGACATCTATTATTCTATGTGACCCACGGGAGGGTGTCCTGTGGAAAGGTGTCCCATGGTACGGTGCCTTGGAAAAAAGTATTCCCAGGAAGGGTGGCCCATGGAAGGGTAGCCCGTGATAGGGTGCCCTGGGGGAGAGTATCCCCAGGAAGGGTGTTCTGGGGCTGTAGCCCTGTGGAGCCAGGCAAGAGCTTGACTTGGCACTGGTGCCCTCAGCTGCCAGTCAGAATCTTGTTTCTGCACAGAGAAGTTTCCAAACTGTTCTAACTGCTGTAGCGGTGGGTTTTACTGTTGGAAGCTCACCATCACACACTCTTACTTTTCTGGATTTGGGAAGTACCAGGCAATGGAGGTTTGTGCCACTACTGGTGACAGTGGCTCCATATGCAGCATTTTTAAGTATCATCTTGTGTGACCAGCGACAGCCCAAGGACCCCTGTTCAGCCAGCCTCGGAGGGCCTAGGTGTCTGTCTCACATGGACATCCAGCAGTTCTAACGATATTTCCCCAGCATTATGTTGAAAAGTATGTGAGACTTTTCAGATCCCATATCTGGACATATCCGTTGGTTCCTTTCTGTCCTAGGGAATATGGAATTATTATTTCTCTTGTCCAAAAACGTTCAGATTATCCAAAGATGCTATACATGAAAGCATTAATTAGGTTCCACATGGATCCAGATAAGTACACTAATTACCACAACATTTTCTTATAGGTCCTAATCTCTAACAAAACAATCACTGCTTGCCCCACTTTCCTCTCTAGCAAGTCCCGTTAATCTGTTCCACAGTGTCCGAGGTCAAGCCAGGATACGGGCTTTCCCTTTCGTGTTGTGTGTGCTGTGTTGATGCTCAGGCCTCCAATCTCCCCTAAAATATCTTAAGCTGCATTTGATTCTTAAAAAGCCAATTTACTCACAGCAGCCAGAAAGGTGTCCTCAGACTTGCTAAAGCTGAGTAAAAACATTGGGTCATTAAAACAAAAACAAAACAGAACTTTTGGCTGGGCTGAGAGAGCTGAAATAAACAAGAGCGGTCTGGAGTTAGCTTGAGAAATAATCCTGACACATGCAGCTTCCACAGAACTTTAATTTGACTTCTTGGCTTGTGAAATTTTTCCTTGTTTCAGGTAGAAAGTATTAGAAAATGCACGATGAAAATAGCTATTAAAAAGGGCTACAGTAACCTACTCCTTTCTTCCCTCCTCTCCTGACCCCCACCTTTCCCCACATTCCTTTCTAAATCCTCCCTGTCTTTGCTGTCTTCTCCTGGGTCTGATGCTCCTGTTTCTCTTGTTTCTCATTCTTCTCCCATTTCCTCCTTTCTTCTCTGTCCTGAGCTACTGCCCTGTGCCACAGCCTGGCACTCAGCAGGTCATTTGCATCATCTACTTCTAGGCAAAGTGCTCCTGCCCTCTGACCTGCAGAGAGGCCCATCCCATAAATGGCAGAATGAATGGTTTTGAGCTCTCTAAGCTTCATGGCTTCTCTGGCCCAAGCCTATACTCTGAAACTGCTTTGTTGATGTCACTTTTGTGACCATGGCTACAGCAGACAGGGAAAAGTTGAGTGTACATGGACTCCATGGTGTTGATGCAGAGTAAGCTGAGAGCTATGTGGAGAAATATCAGCAGCAGAGAGAGGAGAGAGAGGAAGGAGAGGAATAACTGATAGAAACAATGCCAACTCCTGGTGTGTTTCTGTACATCAAAACCCAGGCTTGTCCCCAAGTTCCCCTCAAGAACTGTGTGAGGCCAACATTACTAATGTGGTCTTGTTCACCTAGGTCTATCCTGCACCCAGTTATTATCTGGGTTGTGTTTTTAGCACCAGGATCAGAGCCACCAATGAGGAAGATGAAGTCAATGTGTCAATAAAAGAGAAATGGAACCAGATATCCTATAAGTTCCCAAGTGATTAGTGATAGACATATGCCAGTTACTAAATGCCATTAAGATTTATTCTTGTCATCTTGTGGTCATTTATTCCCAAATATGGAAATGCAATGATCAGAAGGCCATTTTTCCACCCAAGATGGACACACCATTGATTTTATAATTTGTTGCAACCTTCCATTTACAGTAAATGGTCTGTGATTCATAAAAGAAATTTATGTCCAAGCTTTTTACAGAGACTAAATATTAGAAAAAACACACCCAGACAGTAGAACAGAGGCGTGAAGTGGCAGACCCTGCACTCAGGTTTGTGTTGTTGACTTCCTTCCGGTCATTTGCATCATTGTCCTGTGAACATGTTGGACATTAAAGCTCTGATTCCACACTGGCCTATTATTTCCCACACTACGGCCTGGGAAAAACTCCAACCTGTTCAGCATATCTCTTTTTGATGTCAATTTAAAAAAAAAAATGTGAATCACTAGCTGATGCCTAACTCCAGAAGTGGCTGAGTCTGACCGAAGAAATCCTCCACCAGGTTTCCATTGAGATTTAGGTGAAAAAGAAAGCAAGGGAGTATCTGTGGAGCTGGCATAGTCTGAGGTTGCTCCTAGGGTTTCATTGCCTGATGTTTTACTTGGTCACTGTGTCCAGCCACACCCAGTACCAAGTACATGCCCACTGCATCTTGTGTCCCCTGCTTGGGAAATATGTCCCTTTTTTATTTTCACTGATTCAGTTGATGTGTAGGTTTTGCCCAGTCTGAGCTTTTATATTAATGGAATCAGTCATTCATGGACGTATTCCTTAGAACCCTATTATTTCACTTGAAGTTCTATTTGCTAGGCTCACCCAGCCTGTGCATGCAGCAGTGGGTGGTTCTTGGATTGCTGGTTTACTTTGAATACCTTGGAATAAGCCACTGTGTTAGGCAAACCAACAGTACTCTTCCCCCAGCTCCACCAAGATGTCATCATTCAAATCCCAGAACCAGGATTTAAAGACTATCTGAAGAATTTAGGTTGCATGGTAGAGATTAAGGCTGCAGATTAATTACACTGTTAGCCGCTACCTCAAATAAATGTTTACCTTTATAAGAGTTGCCGTGGTCATGGTGTTTCTTCACAATAGAAACCCTAACATACCTGCTGTAGACAGTCACTCTTTCCAGAAAAAAAATTAGGTGGTGTTTTCAGCAAACCTCAGACCCTCCTGAGTCCTGCTTTCCTTTCTGTTGCGTGTATTACCATCATGGGCACTTCCCTGAGCAAAAGCAAAGTCCAATCCCAGGGCTGGGCAAACATGACACAAAGGAGATCCAGCTGCTTCCAGGACCTTTCCGACTTCGGGTACCAATTTACCAAGAAGAAAGTGCAATGATTCACCTACGGTTGGTGGGGAAGGCATCTAAGCATATCCACAGCATCCAGCTGTTGGTCTGTCAGCATCCAAGCAGCAGAAAGGCAGCCAGCATGTGTGGCATGCATTGAAAAGAGGACTCCTGGGGGAAGAAGGGTACAAGGGGAAGGTGGGGGAGGAGCCACATCTACTCCACAAGGCCACGCCTCCTAAGAGTGCCACTCCTTTTGGGAGTCATTTTCTTTCAAACCACCACAACTGGACTGGTCTTTTTAAAGAATATTGCTTTTAAACATTCGCAAATTAGTTAGTTGAATAGTCCAAACCAATAGCCAGGTATGGTGGTGTGCACCTTTAATCCCAGCACTTTGGAGGCAGAGGCAGATCTCTGTGAGTTCAAAGCCAACCTGATCAATATAGGGAGCTCCAGGACAGCCAGGGCTATATAGAGAGACCCTGTCTCAAAAAAATAAAATAAAATAAACTATAAAACAATTCTCAGCCAAGTGAGCAATTGCATCTCTCACCAAGCTTCTGAGAGGAGGCTTGGTCAGTAGGTGCCTGTAGACTGGCAGTATGTGCTTCGCAAATGTGGCGTTTCCCAGTGTGGCTTCCACAGAGCATCTGCTGGCCTCTCCACCTATAGCTTTTTCAGCTTCTCTGTTCAATTTGCTGAAACCCAGTTAAATCAAATCAAATCAAGTAGTGTGTGTGTGTGCGCGTGCACCTATGCACATGCATGCATGTGTACCTGTGTGTGTATGTGTACACAACCTACTGAGTCCATTTAGCCTTTCTCTAATGTGTCCAAGGCGGACAACCTGGGATTGAGCAACCTCTGTAGGAGCTTGTCCCTAGAACAGACTGCCTCTCCCACTAGTAGCCACTGGCTTACTGTAGCATTTTGCCTAATTCAAGTGGAAAAGAACAGAAACCATTTCAGAAAGGACAACTATAAAATTGTTCATTCTGAGAGAAAGAATTCACTCCCTTGGGAATAAAAGAGAATCCTGGAATAGAAAGGCAGGGAACCTGGTTTGCTCTCAGCTTTCACTCTGACCCCTGCCGATCCTTTCTCTCAGCTTCATTCTTCACTTTGTTATCCCAGAGGCTCCTTTTCTTTCCTTCTGAATCTCTAGATACAGTGGGAGCCAATCCCAGACTCTCCCCCACTCACCTTCCCATCTCACGGAGGATTGTAATATGTTAATGCCATGCTTCAGATTCCCTGGCAGATGAAGCCAGAAAAGACTTGTCCAGGACTGAGAAGGGAAGGAGCTGGTTTGCAGGGCAGGATGGTGCTCTGGGACCCACAGGCAAAAGGAGGGAGGCAGAATTATTCTAGAGGTGATGTTCTCCTCCCTGCCTCCCTCCCTCTCTCTTCCTTGGCCTCCTCCTCTTCTTCTTTCTCTTCTCCCCTCTCTGACTTTTAGATGAGATCTCACTCTGTAGCCCAGACTGACCTTGAACTTACGATTACCCTCCTGCCTCAGCTCCTCAAGTGCTTATAAGTATTAACCACCATGCATAGCTAACTAGAGGGTACTTTTCTCAGGACAGCGATTCCATCCTGGACCATGGTATCTGGTGTTGGTCCCTCATATAAATCTGACCTCAAATGATTTTAGCTCCTGTCCTTGAGTGGTTGATGAGCCTCAGCTCTTACTAACTTAAAAAGTTAGTTTTGACAACCTGCGGGGACTTTTGACATTGAGAACTCGCATATTGAACTTGTCAAAAATTCCCAGCACAGAAACTCATTTCACATTGGCCTGCGGGCCTTCGTGTTTGAGGAGAAAATAGCCATTAGCTGAGACATGGCTGCCACACCTGATGGAGGAGCCTGTATTGCTGGTCTTTAGTGCTGCCATCGACTTCCACACCCATCCTTTGCCAGGGGATGTGTTGGGATGTAGATTTCCTTCTGAGACTCTGTGGATGCTGGCTGTTGTTTAGCAGGGTCTAGGGCACAGCCTGTTGTCCTTAAAGCCTTGCATCAACATGGATCTATGCCAGGCTGAGCTCCAGAGAAAAGAATAACTGGCTGGGGTTCATTCTTTTTCCTTCTTTTTCTTTAATTGAAAATAGATTTTTTCCTCACATAATATCCTGATTATTGTTTTCCCTTCCATTACTCCTCCAAGTTCCTCCTCACCTCCCTTCCTATCTAGATCCACACCCTTTTGTCTCCCATTGAAAACAACCAGGCTTCTAAGGGCTAATAATAAAATTTAATAAGATAAAACAAAAACTAACACATTGGAGTTGGGCAAGGCAAAAAGGCACAAACATTACAGAGCCACTTGTTCATATACTCAGGAATCCCATAAAAACACTAAACTGGAAGCCCTAAATATCCACAGAGGACCTGGTGCAGACCTGGGTGGTCTGTGTATGCTGCTTCAGTCGCTGTGAGTTTGTGTATATGTTGATCTTGTTGATTTGTAGGGCCTTCTTCTCTTGGTGTTCTCCATCCTCTCTGGCCCTTACACTCTGCTCCCTCCTCCACGGGGTTCCCTGAACCCTGAGGGGAGGGATTTGCTGGAGACATCCCATTTAGGGCTGAGTGTTCTAAGGTCTCTCACTCTCTGCATAGTGTCTGGCCATGGGTCTCTGTATTTGTTCCCTGCTACAGGAGGAAGCTTCTCTGATGACGGCTGGGCAAGGCACTGAACTGCATCCCTTGATAGAGCTTGCAGTTGATTCTTCAGAGAACAGACCAGGCACAACCAGTGGTAGCACTGCAGCCTGAACTAATTTGAGCTCTGGTTGAATATATAGGGGGAAGAGACCAAAAAGAAATGTTGAGAACTATGGGAGTCCATAATTTTCCTGCCTCTATTTTTCTTTAGAAAGGTCAATAGAGTCACAACTCACCTCTGATCACAGCTTTGCTGGGCTGTAGACCAGGCTTAGGTGGGAGTGGGGGAGATTTGACTGGCTGAGGGTAGATAAGGTGCCCGGCTCTCACTCAATCCTCGGAAATCACATTATATGAAGCAGTCAAGTTGAGAGGTTTCTAACTAGATGTGAGAAAGGGTGAGTGGAGCCCAGACAACCCAGAAAGCCCCAGGAGAGTCTGGTAGGGAAAGCAGCATTGACTGTCAACTTAGCTTAGAGTCACTTGGAAAGGAAGTCTCAATTGAGAGCTTAAAAGATCAAATTGGCCCATGGGCATGTCTGTGAGAAAGTATCTTTGTGGTTACCTGGTATAGGAGGGCTCAGTCCTCAGTGCGCAGCTCCATTCCCCAAGCAAGTGGTCCCAAACTGTATAAGAAAGCTCACTGAACATGGACCTGAGCAGGCCCCAAGCAGTGCCCCTCCAGGGTTCTCCTTCAAGATCTTGCTTGAGTTCCTGTCCTAACTTTCCTCAACGGGAGACTATGACATGCAAGTGTAAACCAAATAAACCCTTCCTTCCCTTAAATTGTGCTTAGGCAAAGTTTTGGTGTTTTTTTTTTTTCCAAAGAAACAGAAAACAAGCTAGAGCAAGCACGGTAGAAGGAAGTGAATAGAGGGAGGGGAGGAGAGTCCTTGAGAGCAATGCCTGATGGTCCTGGGAAGTACCTACCCCTCTGCTTTCCCTGAGATGAATCGCCAGTCTTCCAAAGTTGGGCTAGCATACCTAAAGAAAGTCTGTTTGATCAACAGAGGTTTTGCAGAGGGTAGGACTATGTTTTCATACACATACACACACACACACACGCACACGCACACGCACACGCACACGCACATGCACACACCAATCTCCCTGAATTGGTTGTTCACTTTAAGTGCCTTAGACTTGTTCCCCCTGACTGGTACTTCATGGCTACATCCATCACACTCGCATCTAGCAAAGCCACACAGTAGTACCTGTGAGACACACAGTGCTAAGGAGGGGAGAGCCTGGATGGGAGGGGTTGCCTGCTGGATTGGGTCAGAATCAGCCCTATAGCAAGAGCTGCTGGCATATGCATCCCCTCTACAAACGTTTACCATTATTAGTTGCCTAATCTTGGTTTGCTTTTTTGTTGTTGTTTTGGTTTGGTTTGGCTTTTATTTTTTTCTGTTTGGGGGAGCACGAATCTTGTACATCTCTGCATACTTCTAAAAAGTGCCTGATAAGGGAGTTGAAAGATGGATTATTGCAAGGGAAAGGGTTGAATGTACTCACTACTCCCTGGTGAGAGGGCCATCTGGTTGACCCCTCTGCTTTCAGCAACAAAAAATAAAACGTGGAACCACCCACTCTCCCATCACGACCAACAAGTTATACCCATGCCATCAGTGTGGCTCCTGCTGTACACCTGCCACCTGCCATCTCCTGTATCTCAGCCCCCAATACCTCAGGATTCTGCTGCAGAGATGCCTTTGTTAGCTGGGAGTTCATCTCCTCTCATTTCTCCTGAGTGTTATCCTGCTGTCCCTTTAGCTTTCTGTTCATCACGTGAAACAAACGTGTTATATGTGGGTGTCAGCATTCATAGCTGTCTGCAGCTCGATGAACACTGATCTCCAAGTGCTGTAAGCTGCCCCATTCTCCCTGCAAAATCTAAAGCCACAACTTCCCGTGTTGGAACTTAAGTGCAGTGGAAAGCTCTTCCCTTTCTCCACACACTTCTGAGTTCACTTATTGTTGTGCATGAGATGTTCCTGTGTTATTTAGCAGTGATGGTGATGAATAGCAAAGCAATAGCTAAATCTCCTGCTGTCCTCTTAAGTTACAGCCATTATAATTGTGGGTATGCCTACGCCAGAAAAGGCACATGGCTAACCAAGTGTTGTCTGTTATATTGGTTTGTGACCTTTTAATGAACACTTAGTTGTGGAGATGAATTTGAAATGAAGATGTATTTATATGCTGTATCTACTTAGAGACCCTGTCTACACTACTTCATCTTGGCTTAGTTAACATCAGCTGAAATGATTGACATTATAAAAGGCATTATTCTCAGATTGATGATGTGCATAGCTGCACAGAGGTTATATATCTTTTGTTTCTGTACAGATTTTTTTCTGTGTAATTAACAATAATTATTACTATTTAACTGTTCTAGCAGTACTTATTATTAGATATTAATAATGCCCCATTTGTTTTTCAAGGAATCCCAGTGAGGTTTATAAATTACATGACCACCCTAATCTGAAGGGAAATGAAGTTTAGTCTCCTTAAGCGATAAGTATGTTGAGTTCCTAGATTTGTCCATCTGTTCACCTCCTTTAGTGATATCTCCATATATACTTCCCACCCTGCACCCTTGCAAAAAACACACGTGTTTTTCCATGGAGGGTGCTGAGAGAATCCACTAGGTGAGAGACCCGGGGGCGTGAGACCTGAGGAACACTGCAGTATGCTTACAAAGCCGGAGACAGAATAGGTGATAAGTGGCACACAGTATGTGCTAACTAAATATTCAAGCGTAGCAGCTACTGGTCAAAACTAGCAGTGTGGACATAAAGGAAGGACAGGAGAAGAGAAGACCTGGGGCTGGCCCTGTTCATCATGCTTGAGTGAGATTCCATGGAGCCTCCAGGCCAGCCTGTGCGATAGTCTAGCTCATGGGGGCATTTTGTGAGGGTAGCATTCTTCTAAACATGGCACCATGTCAGATTCCTTGTGGAGACAGTCTCCCCTGACATGAGGAGGGACAGAGCAGGTCGTCTGGTGCTGCAGGCAGCAGGGCTGGGGAGCAGCTCGTGGCAGTCTGATGTTGGTAGAGGTTTCTGCCGCTGCCCTGTGTCCTCAGTGGAATGGCAGCAGCGGCTGATTTGGCCTGTCCCCACTGTCATGCTCACTGGGTTTTCTCTTCCTGTGGTTGTTGTAGGAGCTGGTGGGGAGTAACCCTCCACAGAGAAACTGGAAAGGGATCGCAATCGCACTGCTCGTCATCCTGGTCATCTGCTCCCTGATCGTCACCTCGGTCATCCTGCTGACACCAGGTACGGACGCTTTCAGAAATCCACTCACAAACATTTGAAAGTGGACAGTCTTACTGTGGGATATTTTCTAAGTGGCTGTTGGCTGCACGGTTTATTCTTACTAGGTTCTAGTTCTCATTATACCATTGTAGAAAGATATCGTTCATTTTAAGTGAAAATAAATCCATTTCTGTGCTTTAAATTTTTATATAGTTGTTGACTAGATAAAAATGGCATAGATTAAAAATTTGCTGTTGTTTGTTCATCTTGAAATTAAAGGTAGTGACATTAGAAATAATTTAATATATTTTATGGTATTCCTGGGTGTTGGAGAAAGGCTGAATTAAGAAAATGTTCAAGCAATACATGATGATTGTGAGCCAAGGGCAAATTTTTTATTAGATAACACTGATGGATTTTAATACTGATGGATCCTGGGACAAAATTCTCTCGGGTAAGAGAAAACATACTAGAATCCATAGCAGTGCCCTGACAGCATCAAGTTCACCTGCATGGTCTGTGCAGTAGCTGAGACAGAAATGCTTGGGAGCCTCACAAACAGAAAGGTCTTTAATTTTAGTTTACTTTACTTTAGTTTTTTTTTTTACCTCCACATTTGTGAATAAAGTGGGGTGTGGGCTGGGCCTCCCAGAATGGTAGAAAAGGGAGCCTTTGCTTGTAAGATAGCCATGCGGAAGGGTCGTGGAACAACATAGGGGCCAGAGAGCAGCATACACTGCTTACACCATTATCATCCTCACGTTAGATGCTCATGCACAAGAGCAGGACCAACAGCGTCCCAGTCCTCAGCGAGCTGACCACGTGTGTTAGCCATCAAGGTGGGAAAGTGACTGGATAGGTACAAAATGCAGGCAAGTGGTTAAACCATTAGACCAAGTTGTAAGTGAAATAAAATTGATATCTTTGTTAAAAAGTGGTAGACACTGCCAGGGAACAATAAAAACTGCAGACCAGTGTTCCTTGTGAGGACAGATAACACAGAAAGCTAGTAGCAGACTAACACGGTAACATGTAAAGACAGGACAGGGGTCTGGATGGTGGTTCTGCTGCCGAGGTCACAGAGTACCAAGTTCAGCTCTCAGTCCCCACATGAAGTGGCACACAGCCACTCGTAACTCCAGCTGCAGGGGCTCTGATGCCCTCTTCTGACCTCCATAGGTGTTTTACTCAGGTGCCCCCCACACACATGCACACACACGCATAAATAAATAAATAAATAAATAAATAAATAAATAATAAAATCTTAAAAAGATATTACATGCCATGGCCAAGTGGGATTTATCCTAATTCGGGAGTATTAAGTCAGCGTACAAAGCTCAGTGAAATGTACCTGTATTTACAGAACAACATGCAAACCCACAGATCTTATAAACAACCAGAGCGTGTCAGTGCCACGGAGCATGAGCAGAGTCAGAGGCCACTGTGTGCGATATCTGTTTGTCCTTTTGTGTCCCAGTAATTGAGTGCAGTCTCCAGGCTAGGCAATGGGTGCCCATCCCTGCCACACTATCTCACAGGCCCTCACTGTCTTAGTAGTAGTATCTTTTTCTAAATTGTATTTTATTTTCAATTTTATTTATTTATGGTGTGTCTGTATGCCTGTGTGTAGGTTTGGGCTTGTATGTATAGGTGCTTTCAAAGGCCAGAAGAGGTACTAGGAACTAAAGTCCAGGCCTCTGGGAGGACAATACAGACTCTCAACCACTGATGCAATGTTCCATGGCCTTTGATAATATCTGTTAATACACAAAAGACTTTAAGTTTGACAAAAACATAAACCTCTTTGGTTATTTATGTTTTAAGGGTCATAGAGAAGGAAGTGTTTTTAGTCCATGGCTACAGAGATTTATTCCTATTACCCTTCAAAGAATTTTAACAGTTTTAGTTTTTGTATTTAGATCCTTGATCCACACTGAATAAATTTTGTGTAGTGGATCTGACCTCATTCCTGGTGTGCGAATATGCAGTTGAAACGGCATTGTTTGTCAACTGCTCCATCCCCTGTGTAGTCCTAGCCCCCTTATAGCTGTGTGGAGTTGTGTGGGGTTAGTGCAGAACCCTCTGTTCAAATCCACTGATCTGAGTGTCTGCAGGTATGCCCGTAGCACAGCTGTTTTAAAATTATGAGGTCTGCCTCCGAAACGCTTATTCTTACTATTGCTTTGATCTCCTCACGTTGCTATAAGACTGGAAATAGGCGTTATGTCGGTGAGCTTCGCTACTTTCCTCTCAGTTCTCTTCTCGCTGTGGTAAGCACCATGCAAAGCAAATGAGAGAAGGGAGAGTTTATTGTGGCTTATGGTTCCTGATGGTCAGTGCCCATAATGTCAGGGCAGAGACAGTCGCCAGGTGGCTAGGGAAGGATGCTGAGAAGCACAGAGCAGAGAGAGCCAAGGAGGAATGACCAGAGTCTTTAAGGTCTCAAAGCCTACCCTTAGTGGCACACTTCTTCCTCCTAAGCCCTCCCAAAGAGAGCCACTAACCAAGGACCGTGTGTTTAAACATATGATCCTATGGAGACATTCTCATTCCAACCACCATGGCAAACTATTGTGCGCTCTGAAAGCTTGCTTGAAGACAGACTCAGGGAGCAAGGGAGTCTTCCCTTGTCATCTGAAGTTTTGTCAAACTACCTTTCCTGAGCCAAGAACTCTCAATTAGAAACGATTGGTAGTTATTTTTAAAAGAAATGTATTATGCTCCTTTCTCTGTGGAATGCCATTCTTTCCTCACAGTGTTGAGGGGGCTTCCACGCAGTCCTGCAGAAGAGAGCCTCATCCCATCCTGAGCGACCTGGACCCAGAGGTGGAGGACATAAGGCATCTCATCCACTTGTATAGGACAGAACATTGATTGGGAGGCTGGAATCTGGATGAGGGGTGAGAAAGGCCTGTGGACAGATTAGGGAATACAGACCCTCGGACAGATTAGGGAATACAGAACATCGTGAGTGTCGCGGCTGAGCAGGTGCAGCAGGGACAAGAGCAACTGCAGAGTCATAATGAACACGAAGGAACTGGGGCGCTCTCTGGATGTGAGGAGCACGGGGCCTTTGCTTTCCCTTGAGCAGAGCTGTGCTTTGGTGAGAAGTGACTTCCACAGCTTTGGTCCCATGATCATGTCACACTTCCTCAAGACTTAGGATGGGGAAATGGTTTTCAGAGATTCTCCTGCCCGATGTGAAGTTTTGCCAAGTCCACCTCCCCCAAGATCAAGGACTCTAATGAGCATTACTCAAGACTGAGATGTGGTGAATGGAGGCAGCTGGTGGCAACAGGGCCATAGTACATGGGACAATAAACAGCACCAGACCTGAAAAGTGGCTCCTGGAACCCTCCTGACAGCTAACCCTGAGCTTTACATCACTTCCATAGCATAGGAGCAACCATAGAACAGGGGCCCCTCTAACCCCAGCAGAGAACACAACCACTGCAAAGGTTCTGTCAGAGGGTGACACCAGCTGTCAGAGAAAAAGATGCTATAGAAAGAAGGAAACTGAAGCCTCGTATGAGTCTCCGTATCCCAAGAAGACTTTGAAAGGATGTTTCCTTTACTCTTCCATTGAAATAAGCATATGGTTGAGCCTTGTTTAGCCCTCTGGTTCTGGAGACATCTATGGTAGTGTCTGCTTCTGTAGGTTGTGCTGCTGGGGAGCTATGTGTCCGGGACTTGAGAGGACCAGACAGGCTGAACGCTCAGCACAGAAACCATGCTGCAGGGCCCTCCTGGCATTCACAATCCATTTCTGTGTTCCCAGAGCAAAGAAGCAGCTTTGTTTTGACACTGAAAATTGTGCCAGGTGTCCAGCCTGTACTGCTCTGAAGTGTCCCCAGATCCCCTTGGATACAGAATATCCTCACAGGAACCCAAGAGCTAAGCTTGCCCTCCTTCTAACATTAATAATTCCATTGGGAGCTGCAACCGCTGTGCTAACACGGAGCAAATGCAGAACGTATAAATATGTGAGTTCCCCTTTGAGTTAGAAGCAAGGAGGCAAGGGGTCCCAAGTGTTGCTATCATTAAGAAAAATAAAACCATAAAGCAGGGTAGGGCTGAACTCAGGGTACAAGAGGGAAGAGGGCTACAGTGCAGAGTCCTCAAAAGAACAGCCATACCATGTGGTTACAAGCAAGCAGTTTTGGGCACAACCCCATAGCTTTTCCCTGGCACCACCCAAGCATTGGCTTCATATTGACTGGCTCAAGAAAACTTTCAAGGCGAATGTTTTCCAAGAACTCACAGATTCTGACATTGTGTTCTGGAAACTCAGCATCTAGAATATGCTCACCCCACTCTCAGTTCTGGACTCATTTGCTTTGTTTTGTTTGAGACCATTTTTGCAGCGCTTGAAAAAGAAAAAGGGAAGGAAGGAAGGAAGGAAGGAAGGGAGGGAGGGAGGGAGGGAGGGAGGGAAAGAAAGAACGAAAGAAAGAAAGAAAGAAAGAAGAAAGAAAAGAAAAGAAAAGAAAAGAAAAGAAAAGAAAAGAAAAGAACCCCAGTTCCAACTCCGCAAGCAGGGTCTGGTGGAAGAGTGTGCTCTGGGGCAGGGGATTCTGGGAAACTTGCTTGGCAATTACGGCAGGCAAAGTACCTTGCTCTGTGGTGCAGGCCGGTAGTCACCAATTACTCACTATCTATGTCTCTCGGAAGGGTCTTGAAGGGAACATGACCTTTCTGGTTGTCATGCATTTCTCCCTTGTTGAGCCATGCTCTTTTCTAAATTTCTCTTCTGAATAATAGATTTAAAGTTACCCTTTTAATTTTCTGCTATTAACTACCATAACTGTCTGTCTCTAATAGGTCACACTGTTGCCTGGTATGTACCATTCAGGGCATTTGCAATTCCTGCATTCTGATGAGACTGACTGCAGTGATCCGCACTGTAAGAGGTCTGGAGACAGGATGGGGTCTTAGCTGCATTAGAATGTTTCAGATTTTGCCATGAATGGACATCTGACCAGAGCTGGGCAGTGAGAAGCACTAAGCACACTCCAAAGAAATATAGGGAGAAAGCCACTGACTTTGAGATCACCCTGAAGACGAGCTTCAAGGCCAGGCCACACTCAGAAGTAAAGATGAACTAGGATTTGGTAGTAGAAACATAATGTGTAGATTACTTGTGCTCGGATGCCACCACGGTTCAATTAAATGCACTGCCTGTGACCAATTGTCTTAGCTGAGCTGTTACATTCTTGTTCATCTCTGCCATTGAGAAAAGGTTGTGCCCATTGGAGATAGGAGGAAACCCTGGAGGTCACCCTGAACCATCACTAGCATGCATGTTGTTCAGAGACAGCTTGGCTTGGAAGATGGGGGCCACAGTGAGTGGTCAGTCAGATGGAAAGGCTGATGAAGGGAGGTTGTGGTGAAAGCAAGGGAGGGACATGGACACCAGGCTTGAGCGCTGAGATTGGACTCTGATTCCTCCCACTGTCTGTATAGAGGTCTCCATCACAACCATTTTCAGAATCTGATAAGTACTTTATGTCATCCTGTTCCTGGGGAGGAAAAAGAAGGGTAGACACAAACCTACCCTGGGTGTTTATGAATATCTTAGGCCACCTGCTAGCCTGGACTAGCAGGTCATTCTTCAGGAACAGGTCATTGATGGGAAGAACCGGGGGATCACAAAAAAAGGAGATAGTGAATTTGGTGTTAGGGGGTCTTGCACAAGGTATGCCTTATGTCAAGCAAGTTTGTTACAAAGTAGAGCGTCTTATATACAGTTTTTAGAGGAAAAATGGGAGAGTCAGTAGGAAAGTATTTACGATGGGCAAAGTCAGCAGGAGGCTAATCAAGCAATGCCACACAAAGGGAGCACAGCGTAGCTCAAGAGTGCTGCAGATGGAGAACACAGAGGCCTTGGGACTGATAGCCACAGCCCTTTAAGAGGATGAGTTTGTTTCTCAGAGGCCAATGTTGCACCTCTCCCAAAGCCCTGACCCAGGCCATCACTTGTTCTGCCAGGCATATTCCCGGTTTTTCAGATGGAACTGTCTTTTTTCTCCATATATAAGAGCCTCAGGGAGAACCTTGGATCAGCCCAGCTCCCAACAATCTGCAGTCATGAATATCCATTAACAAAAATATGTACGCATGGAGTACCAGAACGAGTACTAATGTTGTCTAGTTTGAAGGTGTCTGTATTGCTCCACAAAGCAAGTCCTTGTCTAATTTGGTGGTGCAGGTGAGCCCCAGACAGCTCATCTCCACCCAGCTCCACCGCCATCCTCAGCTCATTGGTTGAGAGGCTAGAGCAGCCTCATGTGTTATAGGACCCACACAGGGAGCTGAGGAGGGACACCCACTTTTGCCATCACTGAAGAAGCTATGTCCCTGGGACTAGCCAGGAGGTGAATCATCTGATGAAACTCTGTCTCCCAGAAATCATGGCTGTGGCAGCTTCTCGGAAACTCAGTTTGTGGAATGAGAGGCAGTGGCTTCCCAGAAGGCAGTCCTCCATGTCCACCACACTAGGGGGACCCCTAGATTTTAACTACCCAACGTCTGCAGTCTGCAAACATTGAACCTGAACAGTGCATTCAAAGGACTCTTGCAGTTGAAGAGGACCTGAAGGAGTTCTGTTGGAAGGGTCGGTCTATGCAGCCACTAACCTTAAAGTGAGTTGTAGACTGGCGATAGGCAGCAGGTCCTTGAGAGCATCCTTGTGTCTCTCTCTTGACTTCTCCTCGTTAACTCTAAAAGAAATGTCTAGTGTAGCTTGCTTATTTTTGGAACCCTTGCCCTAAACGCCCATTTTCCCTAAAGATGACAATACATCCTTATTATTCATGTGTGTGCATTAAGGCCACCAGCCAAGGCAAGCACAACAGTGTGTTTATTTGTAAAGTACATTTTTCAGGCCTTGCTCTTTTATGCTCCAATTTTAAAGATGCATCACCCATAGGGAGGTGTAAATCTTACTGTGGTCCTCCCTGTTTTCTCTGGAGCCTGTCACCAAGAGAGCATATTGGAAAATTATAAACTGGTGTGGCACACATCCAGGACGATGCACTCCAGGACACTGCCTGATATCTTGGGTGATGGCTTAGTGAGCAGCATGGCAGGACAGTCACCAAGGCAAGCGTTTAGGAGTCTAGGTCAGTACCAGTTCAGAGTCGGAAACATAGAGATGTTTATCTAATGAAATTGAGGAGAAATGGATCACAGTGAGCCAGGCAGGTCAGGGACCAGAGGATGCTCCAGGCTGAAGTGGGCACTGACTTCTTCAGATGCAGAGCTCCTTACTGCCTTAGACCCCACTGAACCCACAGCTGCTGGGTCCAAGAATCAAGCGTGCACTTGCACTTTCTCACATCATGGATTCATATTCCACAAGCACTGAGCCTCTCTGAAGGAACCTTGTGGTTAAAATAAAAAAAAAAATCACCAGAGAGTTCCTGCGAGTTTCTTCCTGCTCTCTGCATCTGGCCTCTGGCCTCTAGCCACCTCCCTCGTGTCATGGCCCCTAAAGGGCAATCTGCGCTTCTGCCTCAGTCCAAGAAACCCAAATCGGCTCCGTCCCCGAAACTGGAGGACAAGTCTGCCTCTCCCGGCCTGCCGAAGGGAGAAAAAGAACAGCAAGAAGCAATTGAACACATTGACGAAG
>NW_004949116.1:3094808-3124694 GCF_000317375.1 Microtus ochrogaster
GTCAAATTCAAAGCTTTTTGATGTATAAAACTTTATAAATGGAACTACTCCATCAATAGGCAAAGTGTAACCAAATCTGTCTAGATGGATAGTGTGTAATTTCTGCACAGGACTCTGTTTAGTAAATACATCACTGTATACGTCAGGAATCTTGCTCCAATAAAGGAACATAAAGATTAAAAAAAATCACCAAGTTTGTTAGCTCATCGAGTATAGAATTCAGACTTACCAGTCAGTCTCCTTCCCGCTTGTTTCCTTTTTAAATGTTTGTTTAATTGTATGTGGATGTATGCGTGCCTGATTGTGTGCATGCAATGCCTGCAGAAGTCAGAAGAGGGCATCAACCATCCCCTGGAGTTGAAGTTACAGGTGATTGTGAGCCGCCATGTAGGTGCTGGATCCCCTGCAAGAAAACCAAGTGCTCTCACCTTCTAAGCAATCTCTGTGAACCTTGTGCCCAGAGTCTTCACACCCTTCTGAGTTCAGTAAATGAATTCTTACTGTATATGCAGAGGGACTTCTAAAGTTCTGGCTAGTAGCAAATCGAAAAGAAACCTGAAAGGGTGCATATGGTGGACTAGACAGGGTCTTCACAAAGATCTTACATTCGAACCCCTAACACGGGAATGTTCTATGGCCAAGAAGGGAGGGTCTTTTGTGGCTATTGGAGGCATCTTGAGAAGGGTTATCCTGCGTTATCACACAGAATCTAAGCAAATGGACAGACAGAGTTGACAGGTCCTTAGGAGGCAAGGGCAGTCCTGATGCTTCACTGGATCCAGGCTTTCTGACAGGAGACTGAAGACCAGAGCAAATGTTTCTTCAGAGTGCCAAGGATGCAATGTTGTTGGCTGATATGGTTCAGTGAGACAGCCTCCTCTGTCCTCAACACTGTGAGAAAATAGTGTTCTGTTTGTGGTAGCCACCACTACCACAACCAACATTAGGCTATGGTGCTTTGACATGGTCACTGTAGGATACCTATTTCAGGGTGACATGAATGCCCACTCTGCGGTTTGAGAAGTCACAGTTGGAGAGAGCTGTGCACTCAAGATGAGAACTGAGCTAACCTGTCCATGTCTCCCTTTCACTTTTTCCATCCACTGCCGCAGAAATCAAGCCCTGGGCTCCTTCCTTGGCTTCCAGAGCACTCTTTTTTTTATTTTTATTTTTTTTTATTTTCGAGACAGGGTTTCTCCATAGCTTTTGGTTCCTGTCCTGGAACTAGCTCTTGTAGACCAGGCTGGCCTTGAACTCACAGAGATCCGCCTGCCTCTGCCTCCCGAGTGCTGGGATTAAAGGCATGCGCCACCACCGCCCAGCTATCAATGTTTACTGTTGTTAATAATAGGTATAAATTAAAAAACAACCAGCAGAAACGTAAATGAATTAACAGAAAGCACCACAATCTATTTCTCTATCGTTAAATCCTGCTCCCAGATTTTACCGTTTTCAGTGTTTCTGGCTTTAATGTTCACTCATTCTTCATATTATGTGTGCTGCCCGGTGTTCATGGACTGGAAATCAGTCACTCACTGACATTGTCTTCCTTTTCTTTACTCCGTGACATTAACTGAAATCTTTATTCTTTTGTTTCGTGACAAAATGCCATGGTTTTATATATACATTCTGTGTCCATCCATCTTCCATGAATCCCTTGTGTCTTGGGTAGCTCTAGTGTCTGAAAACCCAATCCACTATGGGTATACACTCCACTATCCATGCCCTGCCTCCTGGGCTTTCTCTCTGCTATGGAAAAGATTTCAAACCTCTTCTCGCCTTTTAGCAAAATCTACAGTGAAATGGTAACAAGATTGCTAATAGAAATACTAATAACTATGTTCCTTAGGGTTTATATTGCTGTGAAGAGACACCATGACCAGGGCAACTCAAAAAAGGAAAACATTTCACTGAAGCTGGCTTACAGCTCAGAGGTCTAGTCCTTTATCATCATGGCAAGAAGCATGATGGCATGAGGAAGATATGTGTGTGGGGGATGAAGGAGCTTAGAGTTCTATGTCTGGTCTCATAGGTAGCGAGAAGAGAATGTGAGCCACTAGGCAGGCTTGAGTTCTAAGGACTCAGAGGCCACCCACAGTGATGTGACACTTCTTTCAGCAAGGCCACACCTACTCCAACAAGGCCACACCTCCTGATAGTGCTAGTCTCTATGAGCCTATGGGACCATTTTCATTCAAATCACCACAATAACACACCGAATAAATTTTGTATTCTCACATTTCCCTTGTAGACTCTGGAAGGGTGGCTGCAACTACAGAAAGAAAAGTTAAAGAGTGTCACTAAACAATTTGCTGTCAAGCACTAGAGTCTAATATAGTCTGATTTCCTCAGATACACCAAGAGCTACAATTAGCTTCTCCTTCCTTGGACCTGGATCCCTAAACAATCTGTGATTTGCAGCTCTTGTGGGGTTATTTGCATAAGACTGGGAGATTAGACACTATTAGTGCTTCCAGGGGGTGTGCTAACGGAGTGTTAAGCAAGCTAGGAAGGGGACATTATCCATCATTTATCGGCAGACGTTGTGCTTTTGTGTGCTGGTCATCAGAAATTTGGAGACAGCAACTTCTTGGTCAGATCAGGATACTCTAATAAAATACACCAACTCAAGGGCAATGAATAATGGGATTTTTTTTTATAGTACTGGAGGGAGAAATTTCAAGTTCAAGGTGCAACTGAGGTTGTTCTCTGGTGGTATTCCCCTTTGCCTTGATGATGGCAGCTTTCTCTCTCTCTCTCTCTCTCTCTCTCTCTCTCTCTCTCTCTCTCTCTCTCTCTCTCTCGTGGTTGGCAGGAGACTGCACATAGAAAGATAAACTCTTCCTCTGCCTCTTTCTCTAAATACAGTCACCTCAATGTTTAGGGACCCAACAAACAAATTGTGGATGGGACACCATTCCAGAAAGTCGGTTGGCTAAATATTAAAAAAAAAAAAAAAGAAAAAAAGAAAAAGAAATGCTTCCTTTTAGCCGGGCGATGGTGGCGCACGCCTTTAATCCCAGCACTCGGGAGGCAGAGGCAGGTGGATCTCTGTGAGTTTGAGACCAGCCTGGTCTACAGAGCTAGTGCCAGGACAGGCTCCAAAGCCACAGAGAAACCCTGTCTCGAAAAACAAAACAAAAAAAAAAAAAAAAGAAAGTCGGTTGGCTTGGGTGTCTTTGATGGCCTTAGGCACTAACACAGTATGCTTTCTCACCATTAAAGGTTGGCACCCACTCTAACTCTAAGGGATAGCTGCTACATCCTGTAAGGACTTGAGTTTGGGCCCCAGATCCCTCATGAAAAGGCCGAGTTGGGTGACATGCTCTTATAATCCCTCACCTGGGGAGGCAGAGGCAGGAGGACCTTGCTAACCAGCCCTGATCTGGGAGGCCCACGTCGGTGAGAGCACCTATTCTATTTTAAAGTTTACCTTTCCTTCTATTTCTATTTATATATGTGTATATAGTCAAATGCTCATATGTGTAGCTGCCCACGGAAGCCTGAGGAAGGGAATCACATCCCTTGAAGCTAGGGTTACAGGTGACTGTGAGCTATGCAACTTGGGTGCTGGGAACCAAACTCAGATAGATTCTTAACAATAATCTTAACTGCTGAGCCATCTCTCGAGCTCAAAGAGAGCCTGTTTCAAAGAAAAATGGAGGGTGTTCTTGAGGATGATATGCAAGGTTGCCCTCTAGTCTTTACATGCTTCCACACAAATGTGTTTATACACATAAACAGTCAGAGAGAGAGAGAGAGAGAGAGACAGAGAGACAGAGAGACAGAGAGACAGAGAGACAGGGGCCAGGCAGGGGTAAAGACAGTCATTAGTCCTAGACATTTCTTAGTTTAGTTGAAGAAACATTATCAGAAGTGAGATGCTGGCCTTCTTCTTGCTGCCCCCTGCCATCCTCCTCTATTACAGAAGGTACCAGTTCAGAAGCACTTACAGCTGAATGGTTCATCAGTCTGGTTCAGCCTGGGTGCTAGGTACTCAGCAGCCTTCCTTCATGTCAGACTCCCTGTTCCTTTGAGTCCCAGCTCTAAAGTTTCTGTACAAAGTCAGTTCTTAAGGAGCTCTGAGTCTTTCACATGTGCCCAGAGGCTGCAGTTCTCTGCACAGGAGGCCCCCCGCAGAGTTTTTGTAGGCACCACCATCTCTGTCTGGTTCTGTGGAGATGGCTGGGAAGATGCCTTCTGTGGGGCGAACACCCTGGCCTCTTGATCTTTCTGATGTACATGTAGTTTCTTGCCTCTCAAGGGCAAATCTCTTAATTTTGCATGTTTTAAAGTCTGAAGAAGGGGAGACTTTCCTCCAAAGAAGATCTAAACATAGCCAGTAAGCAGATCAGCATTAGATGTGGGATAGCATCCACCTATGAAGAAGGAATGCAGGAGCTGGGGGGGAGGGCTCTCTATGGTTGAAGTTCTTGCTGCCAGGCACAAGGGTTTGAATCTGAACCCCTAGTACCCCCAGTGCTAGGCAAGTGGAGAGAAAGAGAAGGACTCTGGAGGTTACTAGTCAGACAGCCTGGCCCAAATAATGGTACCCAGGTTCTATAAGCGAGATCCTGCCTCAAAAATGAGAGAAAGAGAACAATAAAGAAACATCTGGGGCTAGAGAGATAGCTCAGCAGTTAAGAGCTTCTAGAGGAACCAAGTTCATTTCCCAGAATCCACATGGCAGCTCACATCTGTCTGTAACTCCAGGTCCAGGACTACTAACACCCTTATACAGACATACATTTAGGCAAAACACCAATGAACATAAAATAAAAATAAATTATATATAAAAAAGAAAGACATCTGGCATCAGCTTCTGGCCTCTCCATGCACATACATGGGCACGCACGTGCGCACACAGAGAGAGAGAGAGGGAGAGAGAGAGAGAGAGAGAGGGAGAGAGAGAGAGAGAGAGAGAGAGAGAGAGAGAGAAGTGAAACACAATACTGGACACTGCAGTATAGGTAAACATGGAAGCATGATGCCTTTTGATGATTTTAAGTTTCTTTTAAAGGCATCAAAACCAGTTTTAATTTACTATTATGATTCCACAACTCTGAGACTGTATTGGACCCACTAAACAGAGACTTGGCAGAGTGAACCAGCATGTGGATTTATTTTACTTTTAAATATAATCATTTTTTTCTTTTGCTTTTTTTTTGAGACAGGGTGTCTCTATGTAGTTTTTGGAGCCTCCCTGGAACTCACTCTGTAGGCCAGGCTGGCCTCGAACTCACAGAGGTCTGCCTGCCTCTGCCTCCTGAGTGCTGGGATTAAAAGCTTGTGCCACCACCGTCTGGCTACACTTCCTAATTAATATGTATTTCAATAAAGAGGTAAATAGTGCACACATACACACATATAGCCTACCTGTGTGTGGTAAAATGAAGTCATGGGTACTAAGTAGATGTAAGTCATTAAAAGATAAAGGTCAATAAATAGATTTTAAAGTTTGAATTTGTTTTAAATATGTAGGAAAGTGGATTGAAGGGTCTGAAGAGGGAGGGTTTGGATACTTTTGATGTATCAAATTCAGAAACTTTGTAAACAATAAATGAGACTTTCTTTGTTTTGTGAGATACATAATAAAACTGAAGGCTTAGGCTTTGGATTTCAATGTGGCAATTTCTCAGAAAATTAGGAAACAACCTACCTCAAGACCCAGCAATGCCACCTTTGAGTATACACCCAAAGGATGCTCAATCATATCACAAGGACATGTGCTCAACTATGTTCATAGTAGCATTATTTGTCATAGCCAGAACCTGGAAACAACCTAAATGTCCCTCGAAAATGTGGTATATTTACACAATGGAGTATTGCACAGCAGAAAAAAATAATGACATCTTGAAATTTGTGGATGGGTAGATTTAGAAAACATCAAATTGAGTGAGGTAATCCAGATCCAGGAAGACACATATCATAAGTGGCTTTTAGACATAAATCAAAGAAAACCAGCCTACAAATCACAATCCCAGAGAACCTAGACAACAAAGAGGACCCAAAGAGAGACATACATGGATCTAATGTACATGGGAATTAGAAAAAGATCTCCTGAGTAAATTGGAAGTGTGGGAAGAGAGTTGAAGGCGAGGAGAAAGGAAGGAAGGGGAGCAGAGAAAAATATATAGCTCAATAAAAAAAGAAACAATAAAAAACCTGAAGGCTTAGTTGCTAGTGTTTCAATTAAAAAATACAGTGTGTCTAGTTCTACTGCTGTGCTGTTAGTTTTCATGGGCGACTTTGAAGATGTGAACTTATAGGGAAAAAACTTTTAGGATAAATTATCATTGTGGGATTTTATAAACTGTGGATATAACCATGAAAATATATTGCAGCAACACTGGGAGTTATTGAAATGAAATAAGCAAAAGCAATGGGGTGGATTGGAAAAACAAAGCTTTCTACATTCCAGAGACGTTGGTTGGGCATCTTCAATGTGTGAGGTCTCAGAAAAGATGAAGTCATTGTCCCTCTCTTAAAAAGAAACAGGAAAAGAGCCAGGCTCATACAGAATAAAAGTTTGGAGGTAGTGATGGATTCAATGCTTACTCTTTGTAGAAGAAAAGATGGTATCACCATTATGATCCAGCCCAAAAGAAACATCCTACAGAGGGCCTGAGGGCAGGTTTTCCTATAGCCCCTCTGCTGCCACTCACATGAGGTGAGGTGTCTCAATGTCATTCTTGATTAACCATAGTTACTTAGTTTTATATCCAGAGCAATTCTGCAGAAAAATACATTTATTATGTTTTGACATCAGTTTCACTGTGTGGTAGGAGAGAGTGCCCCTGGATAGCAGTTGTAGCCCTTCTGTCTGCAGGGCTTCTGTGTAGGTATGAGATGCCACCTTCTTGGTTCTGAGTAGAGCTGGCATAAAACAAACAGTCCACATTGGCTGGACACTATCCGGGAAAGAGGCTGAAGCCCCAGGTTCACATTGCACTTTGCCGAGCTCTTCCTGTCTGGGGTCTCATTGCATATTGCAAATATTTTCTCCTTATGGTAAGGACAAGAGGGGAAGAGCAGTGTCTGAGGTAGGTGTCCCTGGGTGGGTGTTTGTACTTTAAATAGAGTCTAATTGGGGAGCACTGCTTCCAGCTCATGACAGAATCCGGTGCAGCATGCACAGGCAGAAACACACCAGCAGAGCCTGGGGTAGGGTACTCAGGCAGACACACACTGGCAGAGCCAAGCAGGTACCCTGGGCTCTCACTGAGCCCTTTCCTTTGTGCCAAGCCACGTGTGTTAGGCCAGCCCTCCATGGAACAGGTTGTGCTGGCTCATTGAGTGAGGCCATCAGAGCACCTGAGGGTAAATAGGCAGCTTCCTTGTCCTCTTCTATCTCCTCCTCCTTCCCTTTACTCTCCCATCACCTTCCTCTTTTTCAGCCTCCCTCCCCTTCCTCTCCCCTTTTCTTCCCCTTCCTCTTTTTCTTCTCTTTTGTTTGATTTTTGAGACAGGTTTTTGTATAAATCTAAGGCTAGCTTTGAACTTACAGCCTTCCTGGCTGAGCTGGTGTTGCAGATATGAGCAGCCACGTCTGTTCCCTCTGTTCTGAAGTATTTGGAAGGCCATTGTTCTATGAAGAGAATCCATTTGACTGGGCCTCAGTGTGTGAGTCCCACTGCCTCTGTGGCGCTACCTTCTCCAGCCCTTGTCTCCTTTTGGTTTGGAAACTGAGTACTTGGGCTGTGCTATCTGCCTGCTGCACAGCTTTGGAGAAGTCACATGACATCTCAATGGCTCCAGTCTCCTTCCCTGCAGTGGCTTTTCTGCCATATTCTATGGGGATCATAACAGGCACGGTGCCATTGATCCCTGAAGATTGTGCGGTAGTGGCCTCCACTGTCCACAATGACAGAACATCACAGGCAGACTCTGGGGAACACTGTCCCCACCCAAAATGGTCAGGAGGGGATGAGGCCCCACAGAGTACATGCTGCAGATACCAGTGCTTAGCAAGTCCTAGGGATGTGGGAATTATTTCATGTTTTAAAGTCCCTACTAGAGAAGACGTTCCCCACCTTGTCCTGTTTAACAGCATCAGTGTCCAAAAACTCTTAGAAAAAGGGGTGGGGCTGAGAAACTCGCCTTAGTACTAAACCTTCAAGTCTGCATCCCCCTAGGCCATGGGAGACCTGGTAACTCATATGGCAGGTTGATTAGAGGAACCATATACTTATCTAGGATCAAGCTAAAGGTTGAGAGAAAATTACTTTTCAGTGAGACATGAATTCCCATGAGAAGACATCCCAAGTCTCAAAGCTCCTAGCTACTTCTCTTGGCCCCAGCTTGAGGCTGACTACCAGCTTAAGAGGGAAGCTAGGTATGTAGGCTTCCCCGTCTTGACTACAGGCATAGAGAAGTTTTAGAGGGACACACTCTGATGCATGGCTATTCTACAAAGCAGCAGCATGAGCTCCTCGCACAGCTGGGATGGAATTGTATCCTTGAAGGAAGCACCAGGCAGAAGCCCACAGAACTCAGACACACATACATAACAGAGGGCGAGAATACCAGTGACTAGGAGAGGCTGGCGTTTGGGGAGTTCCCTGTCCAAAAGCTGGGTTCACTGTGAATATCATCAACTGTTTAGGCAGCAGGCAACATGAGAGCTACTCAAGAGCCGTGATCCAGAAACTGTCCAAAACATCGGCATCATTCCTAAGGCCATGCAGTCAGGAGTCTCCTGCAACCGAGGACTCCTGTGTGCTAGAAGCTGGGCCCCAGTATAAGGGAACACCAGCTTCACCCAACGGAAGAAAGTCAAGGAATTCAAATCCCAGGGGAAAATGGGAAACATCATTTTAGTTTTATTTAAAAAAAAATCTGTAGATGTGATTAGAGAAGGCAGAAGATAAGGGAGAGGAACCAATGATCTTGGAAAAGCTAGTTGGGAATTTTAGGAATTAAAATATACTGATTTACATTTAAGAACTTAGAGCTGTGTGAAAAAGCCATTGGGCACACTGAAAAGCAACAAAATCGGGGAGCCAGGACTGAAGAAGTCAGGCTCAAAGACATAGAAGCCAGCAAGAGCTGTGGAGGGTGTCTGAGGGGCTACGGTACCAGGCAGAGCTTCAGCAGCTGGGCATGGATGACAAGGGAGAGGCGATACTGAATGAGGTAGGTGTTAGAATTTCTGATATGAAGATTTATTCACTCTTGGACTGTAGATACTACAGACTCTTGCCCCAGATTTGGAAGACGAAGCCCACAAGAGAGCTTCTGAACATACTGAGAGAATCTTTCTCCCTCCATCTTGAGCTGCTTCCGCATGTGCTGTCTGCCTTGGCAATAAGCCGTGTCCTCAGAATACCAAACCTGCTGGCAGTTCTTGCCTTGTAGCCTTCCTGGTGTGAATGTTCTTTTGTAGTCTATATTTGGGCCAAGCTGTTCTTTCCTTGGGGAAGTCTTCCCAGAATTCCTCCTTCCATCTTATTCCTGTTGACCGTGGGGTAAACCTGGCAACCTCGAGGCTCATGCACTGTTGCTATTGTGATCTGGTTACTTGCTTGACTCTGGCTCCCATGGCACTGTGAGCTCCCTGCATTTGGGCTGACCATGACTTATGGACAGACACATCAGTGTTCATGTCCACCAGCACCTCAAAAGTCACACAGAATGAATCAAACTGTAAGCAGTGGATTATATAATAGCTACTCTAGGGCCCAGAGACACAGCACACAGGAACTACAGAATGTATAGCTGCTTATTAGTTTTCCTGCCTAATAGAACACACAAGCACACATGCATACACGCACGCACACACACAGAGTGCTTCTATCACAAACTTCCACTATACACATGTCTTTTACATGTTCATTAAAATTTTAAATCAAGAGTTTTAAGCTTATTTATTTCATTTTATGTCAGTGTGAGTACCCACCAGTGTCAGTCTCACCAGTGTGAGACGCACCAGGTACATGTTTGATGTTCATGGAGGCCAAAACACACCACATTTTAAGCTGTCTTCTTCTGTGGCTACTTCAGTGGCAGACAGAAAGTCACAAAAGGGATGGGTTTGGCTTGTTTTTTTTCTTCTTTTTTTATTGATTTTATTGAGCTATGCATTTTTCTCTGTTTCCCTCTCTTTCTCTCACCTCCTCTTCTACCCTCTCCCATAATCCCCATGCTGCCAATTTACTCAGGAGAGCTTGTCTTTTTCTACTTCCCATGTACATTAGATCCATGTATGTCTCTCTTAGGGTCCTCATTGTTGTCTAGGTTCTCTGGGATTGTGATTTGTAGGCTGGTTTTCTTTGATTTATGTCTAAAAGCTACTTGTGAGTGAGTCCATATGATATGTGTCTTCCTAGGTCTGGGTTACCTCACTCAATATGATGTTTTCTAGATCCAGCCATTTGCCTACAAAATTCAAGATGTCATTATTTTTTCTGCTGTGTAGTATTCCATTGTGTAAATGTACCACATTTTCTTTGTCCATTCTTGGGTCGAGGGGCATTTAGGTTGTTTCCAGGTTTTGGCTATGACAAACAATGCTGCTATGAACATAGTTGAGCACATGTCCTTGTGGTATGATTTGAGCATCCTTTGGGTTTATACCCAAAAGTGGTATTGCTAGGTCTTGAAGAAGGTTGTTTTCTAATTTTGTGAGAAATCGCCATACTGATATCCAAAGGGGCTGTACCAATTTGCACTCCCACAAGCAATGCAGGAATGTTCCCTTTACCCCACATCCTCTCCGGCATTAGTTGTCATCGGTGTTTTTTGATCTGGACCATTCTTGCAGGTGTAAGATAGAATCTCAGAGTTGTTTTGATTTGCATTTCTCTGATGGCTAAGGATATTGAGCATTTCCTTAAGTGTCTTTTTCAGCCACTTTAGATTCCTCTGTTGAGAGTTCTCTGTTTAGGTCTGTACCCCATTTTTTATTGGATTATTTGTTTCTTTGATGATCAATATTTTGAGTTCTTTGTATATTTTAAAGATCAGCCCTCTGTCTGATGTGGGGTTGGTGAAGATCTTTTCCCATTCTGTAGGCTGCCATTTTGTCTTTTTGACATTGTCCTTTGTTTTACAGAAACTATTCAATTTCAGGAGGTCCCATTTATTAATTGTTTCTCTCTGTTCCTGTGCTACTGAGGTTTTATTTAGGAAGGGGGTCTCCTGTGCCAATGCCCTCTTTCTCTTCTATGAGGTTCAATGTGGCTGGCTTTATGTTGAGGTCTTTGATCCATTTGGACTTGAGTTTTGTGCATGGTAATAGATATGGATCTATTTTCATTCTTCTACATGTTGACATCTAGTTCTGGGGCTCGGCTTGCTTTAAGATGTGTTTGGAACCTCAATCGCTCAGTATGTGACCATTGATTGTGTCTCACAGTAAGGACACCTTTGATTGTATCTCATATCAATTCCTAAGACTTTTGTTCACAGTATTCCCACTGAGTATGTAGGATGCCAGTCCATCCACAAATTCTAATGCTTTTCAGAAATGGTTCAGTGAAAGTCAGGTCGCTTGTTAGTATAGCAGGAGAGAGTAGTTAGGTAAGATGCGGTCTACACAGGGACACATGGATTCTCTAGTGATTTCTGTAATATGTAACATCTGGAGAAACCAGAAGGAAGGAATTCGAGGTGACTTAATAAAATCTATGAGCTGAAATTCTAAAAGCATTGGGAGAGCTGTTTGGAGATTATTCTTTGTTCCATATGCAATCCCCACAAAGTTCCTTGCTATGGTCCACAACCAATACACATTTGGAAATAGAAAAATTTTAAAGGCAAATGGAGTTCCAAAGCAAGCACAATGATGACCCCAAGATGGCTCAACAGCCAGAAACTGGAAAGAAACACAAATTTAACAACCAGAAACCAGATACCAAAAAAAATTGACCTGGGGCAGATGGCTTGGATTTAATGCATAAGGACTTAGGTTCAATCTGCTGCACCCATTAAAAAAAAATAAAACAGCCACAAAAATGAACACCACCTCAGTCAACCCCACATTATAACTGAGCTGATGAAATGAAGATCCAAGTCCTTAAGGAAATCCAGTGAATCTAGCATCTTCCAGCTAAGAGGACAGGGAAAGAAGCAGCATTCTAGGTAGACAAACCTTTGGATACATCTTTCATAATCTCTTTCTTAGTCAAGTGAAAATAAGAGAAATAACTTAGATAGTCTAGCTCTGGGTTTTCCAACTTTTCGCTCAGGCCTCCTGGAGAATCTTGTGTCTTTCCTAAGCAGATAAATGGATTTTGTGGCTGTCATGGAGTTAGCCTCTTCTTGGGGGGTGGGGGGCTAAAATCCAGGACACTTTGACCTCTGTAAATAGGATAAAAGCTGGCAGGTTTTCAAGCCTGCTCAAGAGGGACCATTAACTGAGCATGTCCTCTCTGGGTGGATATTAGTTCATCCACTTCCTAAGCTTCTCCCTGATGCTTCCAGTCAGGATAGGGAGGGCTGTCCTGGGAGTTTGCATACAGGTATTTGGGGGTGTCCATTGATCGGAAGAAGAACTAATCCTTAACCCAAAGATGGCCAGAGACAGGTGACACAAATAGAGGCTGAATATCTTTAAGATGTTTTCTTTGTCCTTCAACTCCTAGCAACCTGCCTGTCTACATGTGACATTGAGCTCTGTTTTGGATAAGAGTATCTTTTCTCTTGATAACCCTTTCCAGCTGTGAGACACATTTACTTCTACGTCTAAGAAAAAGGATGGTGTGTGTGTGTGTGTGTGTGTGTGTGTGTGTGTGTGTGTGTGTGTGTGTGCACATGCATGTGTGTTTGTGTCCACAGCAGGCTGCCCTCGAGTTGGAATGACACCTAGAAGCTGCTAAGTAGAGCAGGAGTACAATCCAAACCTGAAGGGCAGATGGACAGAGGCAAGAGGCCTGTCATGTACAGCATTGTCCAGCTACTCTTCTCTGGTTTCAAAACATCTTTCAGTCATTTTCTTTTGCAATACACTGGGTATTTTCCACCTATCCAAGGTCAGCTTTGTGTGTGTGCACGCGCTTGCGTGTGTGTATGTGCGCGTGTGCGTGTGCGTGTGCGTGTGCGTGTGTGTGTGTGTGTGTGTGTAAGGAATTTTACTGAACCATGATGGCTTTCTCATATTTTTGATAGCTTCATTAGAGAAAAGCAAGACTGGCTTTCATCCACCATCCACAATCCATAATTGTGTTTGACCATGTTCACTGTTTCTGAATGGCTGGCACAGTGGCTTATGCGGTCTTTTACCCACTGCAGTGTTTAACTGTCTCTGTCCTTTCTCTCCAGCGGAAGATACTAGTCTGTCTCAGAAGAAGAAGGTGACTGTGGAAGATCTTTTCAGTGAAGATTTCAAAATCCATGACCCGGAGGCGAAGTGGATAAGCGGTATGTCTGTAGTCCTTAGAGAACCTGGGAGATCCCTCCCACCCCACTTCCTCTCGGTCATCTCTATGTGGGAGTTTGTCCTCTCTTCCCTTGTGGCAGTGAAGCTCTGCAGAAGGTCTGATCTCTGACTGTGACTGTCAACACATTGCCATCATCAGAGCATGTGACCCTGGGATAGGCACTCCTTACTCTACAGGCTGCGTTACAGACATCAGCATGGCCTCAGCTCTGTGAGACATATGTCTGTTGAGGACCCATCCTCCATCATCCTCAATGTGTCCCCTCCCTCCTGGAGCCATTACATCTCTCAGGGAGATGAAACACGTTGCTAAGCAACAGAGCTTATGGTGCTGCTTATGGAGCATGCCTTCTCCTTGGTACTGGTCTTCTCTGCTTAAGTTCGCTTTCACTCACCTGGGAGCTGTGACCAAGGACTGTGCAGAGATCTGTGCAGATACTGAGAAGCATACCTTCCCTCTCAGCTCCAACCTGGATCCAATCTCATTTTATAGTTTTGGGGGACTTTTTTCTTAAACAACAAAACAAAAACAGAACAGGGTACAGATAGCGGTATGGTCCTGACTCTTGCATCCGGGAGGATGACTTTCCTCTAAGGGGGTCTCAAATCCCATGAGCCTGCACTGTTGCCCTCCCTGGCAGGTGGCATCTCTCCTGCTGTGTCCCTGGCTGTGCTTTGCATTGTTTTCCCTTTAGGTAATGCCCTCATGTTGGCAAGCCTTTCCAGGGCATCAGGTCCAGGCTCAGGGATAGGGTATTCCAGAGAGCAGCAGGTTTCCTGAGAGCCTTATATGGCAGAGGTGGTCTTCAGCACAGTGGGATGGTCACCCACCCAACCCCCAGGTTTGTGCCCTTTGCATTGTAGTGCTTGGTGTGGTATTGTTAGAGCCATTTGTTACCCAATAGCCCTGGGCAGGCTTCCCATACTTTGCCAACTGAAAAAAAGTCAATTAGCAGTACTCCCACCTTCTAGCTCTTCCTCTGGGCAGTGGTTTCTCTCTTATCTGTACTATGATTGTGGTATTCGTTTTTGACCCCAAGGTTAGCTCCTTCCCTGAGCAAATCAGGATATGGGTGTTTCAAAGTATGTGTTTTGTAAAGTCTTCAGAGAAATGACAAGTGGGGTGTTGGGGGTGTCTGTGGATATAGTACGTGGGGACCCAGCACAGGGGGATGGGAGAGCAGAGGTCTCCTGCTGCCTTGGGAGTGTTGAAAGTGCCTTAGCATCCTCCCCATCCCACCCCCACTGTGTATGTGTGTGTGTGTGTGTGGCTGCAAGCACCCTCACACATGTGCATGCATCAATGAACACATGCACACATTTGTGTTTTGACTCAGTGTTTGGATAGGTCTGAGCACTCAAGCAGTGCTCAAGGTCAGATCTTGAGAATGCAGCACAGTCTCACTGGGAGCCCAAGGATGCATTCTGGAGAGGAACATTGATCCTAACTCAATAGATGCAGAGAGATGGATTCCCGCTTTCTCCCTCTCCGTGGGAAGGCATTTTGGAAACTGTGAGCAGTCTTAAATAGATGGCTAGGGTTTGTTATATAAGAGAACAGACCTCTGGGAAATGTAAGTCTAAAGCATCAACCTGTGCTAAACTGTGATCAGCAGAACCAAATGCAAGCTGAGAGACAATACCCAGAGATGAGAAAGTAAAACACATCCAAACGGAGGCAGAAACAAGCTCGTTTCTCTTGTGCCCGCACCAGCTACTTTTTCTGCTTTTAACCCCTGTCTGGGCAGTGAATAGCACAGAGCTACTACCGTCTACTGAGCGCTGGAAGGAAATGGAGACTTTCTCTACTGAGAAAGTAATTTAGATTTTTTTTCACATCAATCGCTGGTATTAACATGTGGCTTAGGTTTAATATTGGAGCTCATGGTCTAGAAGGAAGGCTCTGTTTTTATAAGGAAACTTTGCTAGGTGAAATTCTTAAGACTGTAGACTTTACTTGGTTCTTTTTAAATAAATTAATAGTCTTGTTGGTAATATAATATTGCATAAGTGATTAAAAGGTAATTAATAGTAAGGTTATAAACCCTAAGCAAAGCTCCATGTTCTCAGAATGACCATGCTGACAGAAGTTCACTGAGGCGGTGTTTGTGTATCATTATACCAGCTGGGTTATGCTTTGATTTGTGAGTTAATTTTTTTGTTTTTTTGTTTTTTGTTTTTCGAGACAGGGTTTCTCTGTGGCTTTGGAGCCTGTCCTGGAACTAGCTCTGTAGACCAGGCTGGTCTCAAACTCACAGAGATCCGCCTGCCTCTGCCTCCCGAGTGCTGGGATTAAAGGCGTGTGCCACCATCGCCCGGCGATTTGTGAGTTAATTACAATAGCAATTTTTATTTACTTTATTGTTTCTTAAGCCTACCTTCTCTGAAAGCTTGAAATCTTCTAGAACCCTGAAACTTGAAGAACTTCCTTGTGCTTTTGTTACAACAGAAGAGCAGAAACTAGCAGAGCTGACAAGGTCTCTGCTTCCTGGGAGGTCCCTCCTGCCTGCAGGGGAGAGACTGGTAGCAGCTGCGTCCTTCCACACACCTGCTGCATTAAGTAACTCCTCATATTTGTTACAGTAACTGCTCATCCTTTCAACCTTTAGGGACAGCCTTAGTCACTGTTTTATTGCTGTAAAGAAACACCATGACCACAACAACTCTTGGAAAAGAAAGCCTTTAATTGGGGCCTTGTTTAGTTTCAGACTTTAGTCCATCATCATCATAGCAAGGAGCATGGTGGCCTGCAGGCAGGTGCTGGAGAAGTATCTGAGAGGTACATCTTGACCCCTGTCAGAGGCATGAACCTCAAAGCTGATTGCCATGACACACTTCCTCCAACAAAGCCACACCTCCTAATCCTTTTCAAATAGTACCACTCTCTGATGGCTAAGCATTCCAATATATAAGCCTATGGGGCCATTCCTATAGAAGCTACCACAGGGATCTTTTCTGTGCTGTCCCAGGGTTCTGTGACATGGGACAACATTGTGGCTACCACTTCTCTCCAGACTGAATCAGCCCCGTTCTATTCTGCCTGAAGTAATAGGCAGCCTCAAACCTTCCCCTCTCTTCTCACCCCTCCATCCATCATCTTCATCTGAAATGACTTGGGAGAGGTTGCAGCAGCCTCACCCTGCCTGTGTTCACCCCCTCTTGTAGCCACCAGTGACCTACCCCTCTCTACACGGCCTCTAAAGAGATCATGGGTGGGCTTTCACTGGCTTGAGGAATAATTGTAGGGAACCTCTTCTTTCACCCCTGAACATTTTTGTGCATGAGAATATGCTGATCTTGAAATAAATACATCCTCATTTCTGCTCCCATTCCACACTCACATCTTGACCTTCATCTTGTCCATGTCACCACTGTCTCTACAGGTCTCCCTGTCCTATACAACCTGGGACAGCTGTCTACCACAATCTTATTCACACTCTGCTTCCCTTGCCTCAGTGCCCACTCTGATTAGGCGTCTACCCCAGGCTCCTGAACTTCCTCTTGTCAAGGTCACAGAGGACCTCCAAGTTAGGGAATGCCAATTCCTCAAGGTCATTTCTTAGATCTTTCCTCTCTTGCTATCAGTGTTTTGGCCTCTCCTAAATGCACATCCCCAGACTAGAGCCCTCCTCTGATGTCTCATATGCCCCGAAGACCTTACAGATTTAACCTTAAGACACATCTCCAAATCGGGGGTCCTGATTCCCTCTGAAACCATAAACACACACATACCTCCCAAAAAAACTGTGTCCCCCACACACATACAACTCCCTAATGTGGACTGCTGGGAAACTCATCCACTTGAGTCTCCTGTACCACCCCCACAAGCTGCTTCTTAGACAAATAGTCCCTTTCTATGCCCAGCTGGGATTGGTGCTAATTCCAAAATGAGGGTAGTGGGTTTCTACATGGAGTCCGCCTACCATCTTGACATTTTTCAATTCTTTATTGTTCAAGACAGAGTTTCATACTGCCCAGGCTGGACTCCAACTGCCCCTGTAGTAAAAGACAGCCATGCCCGGTGCAGACTTCCTTCTGGTCACCTCATTTTCTTGAATCCTTCCACTTGTTGGCAGAGACACAGAGCTGGAGAGACTGGAAAATTGGAGAAAATTGCCTCCTTTGAATGGAGGAAAGGATCAGCTGGCTGGCTGCTACTGGAAAAGTGTATGTTTGAGGAGATAAAATTGGCCTTGGTGCTCTGGGCTCAAAGCAATTTCATTTCCAAATGTGTTTTAGCCTCTCCGTGTTGTTCTGAAAAACCAGATGGATGTAGTTTGTTTTTTTTTTTTAAATAAAGCTTGAGGGGTTCAGTAAGAGGGGAATTCACGCTTAAAATGGTTTGTGTTTTTCCACTACTTTTGGGAGACCACAGTTTTCAATGAGAACCAGAGGGGAAGAGAAGACATACCCTGGGTATCCCTGATGGCAGCACCCTGGCCTATGGGCACATTCACCACAGAAAGTACCCAAGAAGGATGGGTAAACAGAGCAAATCTGTTTCTCACTGTCTCTGTCTGTTCCAAAATCCCTGACCAAGGCAACTCAAGGAAAGAGGAATTGACTTGGACTCATAGTTCAAGGGATAGTCCACCATAATTGGGATCATGTGAGGGCGAGATAATATGGCCGTGATCCCATCACATGTGCCGCCAGGAAACAGAGAGATGTGTGCCGGTCATCATAGGTTTCTACTGCTGTTTCAAATGCTGTGGCCAAAAGCAGCTTGAGGGGCTGGAGAAATGGCTCAGTGGTTAAGTGGTTAAGTGTGGTTAAGAGCATTGCCTGCTCTTCGTAAAGGTCCTGCGTTCAATTCCCATCAACCACATGGTGGCTCACAAACATCTGTAATGAAGTCTGGTGCCCTCTTCTGGCCTGCAGACGTACAAACAGAATATTGTATACATAATAAATAAATATTTTTTTTAAAAAAAGCAGCTTGAAGAGGAAAGGGTTTATTTCTCTTAGACTTCCACACCCGTCCATCACTAAGGGAGGTCAGGACAGGAACTTACACAGGATCCTAGAGGCAGGAACTAAAGCAGCAACGTGGAGGAATGTAGCTTACTGGCTTGCTACTAGGGCTTGTTCAGCCTACTTCTTTATACAACCCAGGGCCACCTACCCAGCGATGTCACCTCCCACATCACTCATTAATCATGAAAATATCCTACAGGCCACTCTAGTGGAGGCATTTTCTCAGTTGAGGATTCTTCTTCCAGTATGACCCCAGCTTTTGTCAATTTAACAAAAAAACTGGCCACCACATTGGTGCTCGGCTCCATTTCTCCTTTTATTCAGTCCAGGACACCAGCCCATGGAATCGGACCACCCACAGTTAAAGCAGGACTTCCTGCCTCAATGAACCCAGTCTAGATCTTCTCTCACAGATATACAGATATGCAGATATAACTTGTATCCAGTGAGCAGATGGGCCTGATACGAGGGGTCATGTGAACACTGAAGCACACCCCTGTGCTGTACGGCAGGTCTGAGTTGTACGCACTATGTGATTGTAATGCGTGTTTGTGCAGACAACAGTTGACTGCCTTTCTCTTCTATTGTGGTCCTCGAGACCGCACCTTTCCTCTATTCCAGCCTCAGGAGCCCAGTTATTCCTCTGGTGGCAGAGGCAGTCACATCTGAACACACCTATGCTCCGTCAAAGCCTGCCCATCAGTGCTGTTCTACCCCCTCCTCTGATGTGGAAGCCCCCACACTTCATCTGAGATAAAACCTCGATCTGCTCACCCTTCTCTGAATCTTCCTGGGGCTATTGCCCATGCTTCCCACAGGAAGAATGCACAGGGCAGGAGCATTCGGTGTCAGGGGCAATACAAACAGCCACAGTTGCTCCATTACACATCTCCCTGACTTCTGTCTCTCTGATTCTATTTCCGTCTTCACTAAATGCAGATGGGCAGGGGCTGGGTTGCATATCAGAAATCCTCCATGTCAGATACATTACAATTCATAGCGGTAGAAAATGACAGTTACAAAGTAGCAACAAAATAATTTTATGGTTGGAGGTCACCACAATATGAGGAACTGTATTAAAGGGTTGCAGCATTGGAAGGGTTGAGAGTCAATGCTTTAGACGCTAGAAAAATATGATGCAAAGAAGTTAAATGTGCCGTGTGTGTGTGTGTGTGTGTGTGTGTGTGTGTGTGTGTGTGTGTGTGTGAGGGCCCGTGACTATAGTCTCTACATGCAAGAGGACTGGAGGGCAGTTCGAGGCTAGCCTGAGCTACAGAATGTGAGCCTGTCTCAAAGACCCTGAGCGATGGGGGAGGGGTGTAGGGGAGGTGGGGAAAACTGGAGGGGAATGGGAGGAGAGGGGGGAGGGGAAACTGTGATCAGTATGTAAAATAAATGAAAAATTTTTAAATAATAGTAAAATAAAGAACTTGTCTCAAAAAACGAGCCCCTCTTTTCAGACTTATCCAGATGGCTTTTGGAGAGACCTCAGTGTGCCTTCCTGGGTTTCCTTTTTTCTTCCTCCACCCCACTGCCACTTCCTCTCTGCAGCATGGCCTCTGCCTGCTCGCCCGGTGGACCACCACCCCACCGCCCCCTTCCTGCTTTTGCTTCTGTCTCTGTCTGCAAATGTTTTGAATCAACATTTCTCTTTGTGAATTCCCATTCACTCCTCTGGCTTGACCTCAGAGAAATCCTCTTGAGATTTTCCACATTAGAGTTCATTGCAAAGGCCAGACCTGTGTCTTCCCTTCTAGGGGGACATCTAAGGGAGTGACCAGCTGAGCTCTCGGACACACCACCCCTGTTGGCTTTCTGAAATGCTCACAGTCTGCCGCCACACCTCAACAATGACATGATGTCCCACTGCTGGAACTATCTAGTTCATGATGCTGGTACTCCAGTCCTCAGAGGCTAGTATGAGCCAATAGTCTGTCATCAAAGAGGGATGAGTTCTGACTCTTTATCTTTGGCAAGCATTACTTTTCTGGGAAATTTAAATACTTCTCTGCTACAGCCCATGCCTACTGGTTGACAGATCTCTTTTTTGCATTACAAAGGCCTTTTTGATCTAGGGAAATATATGTTTGTGGGTTGGGTGTGTATCTGTATATGTACATACATTTTTTTTCCTTGAGAAAGAGAATCTCAAATGAGCTTTCTGGGCATTTTCCTCCTCAGCATGAAGACTGATTTAAAAAAAAAATAGGACATTAAGCATTTGTTTCAAGAACACAGAGACTATTCAGGGAATTTTCTAAGGGCTTCAACATGTCCCATAGCCCTCACTCTCCTCCTCACTGGAGCAGATGAGCAGATGGACCCACAGATGGGAGACAGGGATGGTAGTCATTCTTCATGGTTATCTCTAAGTCCAGGACAGGTGGCCTTCCCCATGCCAATGCAGCCAGCCTAATAACAACAAAGATGTTTTTGCCCCAGCATCCCCCAGACTTTTAATTTCACCCAAGTTAAAGTGTGAGAGCTCAGATGGGTCCCAGGGTCATAGCCATTTGGGCCGAGCATGCAACGTACTCTGGTACCTTTTCTCCAGTGGTTCTCAGAAGGCACACCAGAGAGCCCGTCATCCTTCACATGATGAGCGTTCCTGTTAGCATTCATTGCCTCAATTAAATTATCCCATGCAGTCCTTAAGTACGGCAACCTGCTGGAACCTAATTAATTATCATTGACATCTTCCCAAATATGGATCACCTTCTTAATTAATAAGAGTCTCTTGATCTCGTTGTAATTGAGCATAACCCCCTGGGGGCTGGGAGGTCTTCTATCTGCACCTATGTTCATGGTCAGGTGGCTGTTTCCATCTCTTACCTTCATAGTGAGCTTCTCCAGGGCCTTGAATACATTACAGTAATTATATTTCACTTGTAGGCCAGACTTCCTGGCCTATAATAAAGTTTTGCTAAGTATTAATTCATCAAAAGACTGAGTCAGTGAGCAAGAAGCTGCATATGTTTTTGTTTTGTTTCCTGTTGCTGTAATTAAATGTCCTAACAAAAGCAACCTAGGGGAGGAAAAGGCCACTCACTCAGAGTTCCAGGGCACAGCCCGTCTTTGCAGGGAAGTCACAAAGGCAAGAGCTTGGGAGAAATGGTCGTAGCATGTCATTAAACCAAAGTATACTGTTTAAAACACAAACTTAGTGGGGACCAAAGAAGTGGCTCAGTGGTTAAAAGTACTTGCTGCTCTTCCAGAGGACCTGAGTTCAGTTCCCAGCACCCAACTTAGACCATTCACAACCACCTATAACTCCAGCTCCAGGGACCTGACACCCTCTTCTAGTCTCTGTGGGACACACACACACACAAACACACACACACACACACACACACACACACACACCACATAAATAAAAATAGAATTTTTTTTTAAATTTAATGTTGGGTTAAGATCTCAAAATAAGTCAGGATAAACGAAAACCCAAGTAGATTGAAAATAAAATTAGAGCCTGCCATTTCACTGGCCAGTGAACATTAGGAACAATGGCCACGTTAGCATCCCCTGGAGCCCTTCTTTAAGCTATTAAAAGCCTTTCTTCCTAATTACCCAGATCCAGAGACAGCACTGAAAAGGAAATGCCAGGTAGTAAACACTAGAAGTTTCAGTTCCCTCTGACTCTCGGGAGAGTGTGTTCCCTTTGATTTCCAGCCTTCTTCAGTCTTCCCCTCCTGGCTCCTTTGACTCAAAGCCCTAGAGAGGAAAAGGTTGACAGCAGCACCATATTCCCACCCTTGTACGGACCTGATCAACAGAATGAAAGGAGGAGGCCAGGAGAATCTAATTTGAATGGAACGACTCGAATTTTAAATGAGCCCCTCTGAGTATGGCGATTTAATATTCTTCTAGGCACGGAGGAACGCACAAAAAAGAGGGTCAGAATTGAGGACTCTGAACAGAAGTAGCAAGCTCCTCTTCTCATTTGCTTGTTAAAAAATATTGCACGGTTGTATCTTCCCATGTCTTCCCCTCCAGGTTAATAACCTCCTCTTTGACCTATTTTCATGGACTCCATCATGGAACCAAGGGTGATGGAGTTCTCCACTGGTCTAGCTACATAAACAACTCGAGCAGATAAAATCATATCCTTGAGTCACCTTTTGTTTGCTCGGGGTGTGGGACATGGGACTCTGGTTTGTGGAGTCATAAGAATGGCAAAGACGTATAAGACACGGTCAGTTCCTTGTAGGCCCAACATGAGATGAGGCATGTTTTAAACTGTTTTGTTTCAAAGGCAATGGTTTATCTTCATTTGCTTAGTCATGTCAGGACTGTCTCTGTAGGGTGGCATACAGTGCCCAGGACACATTAGTGACACGAATGAACACATGGAGTTGGCTTTTTTCTGGGGATTGTTTGCCAAGTCAGTGCAAATGTAAGGGAGCAGTATGTCCTGGCTTCCTTTCTGTTGCTGTGGTGAAACACTCTGCCCTAGGAGAGGGAAGGGTTGATTTCATCTCATGCTCCCAGGTCATGCTCTGTAGTTGAGGGAAGTCGTGGCAGGATCTCCAGGCAGGAATCATGGAGGAACACTGCTTGCTGGTTCCTCTCTGGCTCGTGCTCCTGTACAGGCCAGGCCTGCCTTCCTAGGGATGGTGCTGCCTGTAGTGGCCTGAGCCTCCCACATCAACCATCAGGCGAAACAGTCCCTCACAGACATGGCTCCAGGCCGGTCTAATCTGGGCAGTTGCTCACTTAAGTTCCCTCCTCCCAGATGACTTTATAGATTGTGTCAAGTTGACATTAAAAACTAACCTGCACAAAGTATAAAAATTCCACAACTACCACATAAGGAACGCTCCTTAAGAAAAAAAAATAATTAAAAATTAAAGAGGCGGATGAGACAGGTGGATTGCATGTACCTGACTTATACATTGATTTTATATGAGTTTCGGAGGATTTAAAGACCTGGGTGCCCTAAGATAGTCAAAGGAGGCTTCCCACTCCTCACCTCACCTCTGCTGTGCTCCCTGGCCTCAAGTTTGCTCACCCTATTCTCCCCTCCCAGCTTCCAGCTGTGGATAATATCACACCAGCAGTTAGACATGCCCAAGCCTGTTCTTTCTGGCTGGTGGTCTCTCTGTTCCTTACATGAACAAACTGAAACTTCGAAATGCCTTTGAGCTTTGGCTGATTTGTAAACAAGACATGGCTTCAAGTGTGTCTGCCTCTTAAATTATAATGTGGAGCCCACATCACTGCCCAGGAAGATGATTCCTTGGTTCAGAGGAAGCTCTTATTCTTTCAGCTTTTTCCTCTGCATCTAAGGACATTTTCTGAAGATCAACTATGAAGTCACACTTAAGGATTGAAACCCACCTAGCTCTGAAGACAAACTCGGCAATGAATATAAAAAAACTCAGCTTTTATAACCATTTTCCTAACTAAGACTCATTGGCCCCCATCTGCCGCTTAAACTGGGCTTACCTCAGAAAATAGTGTGTGTTTTCTAAGTCCATTAGCAACAAAAGTGGTGCAGAGCTGATACAGGACCATTGAGTCAAAACTGGCACTCTTCTGAAGTGACATCACCTGCCTGTGGCAGGAGCCGTGCATGTGACAGACTAGGTCTCCTCCCAGATCACACTGCATCAGTTTTCCCAGGATCCCTGAGTGCTCGCATGTCAGGATGGCTTTGGGTGTGAAGTGTGAAGGGTACTGCAGGTGTGCAGATGATGACATGATCCTGCTCCTCAGTGCCCGCTTACTGCATAATCACCAAGTCAAGACCTGCAACTTCCAATGCTTCAGCTACCTGGGGACCCCAGGCGCGGGCAACCTGAGAGAGACGCTAAGGAAATTTTATTGAAGTTGATGTGAGCAATTGAGACTTAATGGTACATTATTGCATTGACGTGCATAGTCTACAGGACTGAAATATTTGGGTTTCTTTTGTCCTGAAATGGAATTGCCTCTGTCCTCATCTTGAGTTCCTAGAGAGACGAAACCACTACAGGAAAGCAGGAGGGCATTCCTAGACGTGCCTCAAGTTGCTTGTTTGTGTTGAATTGCTTGTTATTCGGACTTCTTTGTTCAATATAATACCTTTATTATTGAAGAAATTCATATGTGCATATAATGTATTTTGATCATATTCACCCCTAATCCTTCCTAGATCCACCCTCATCCCCTCATTCCTCTTAACTGTCTCCTCTATTTCTCTTGTATAATCCAATGAGTACAGCTTGTTCTGGTTGCTTAGATTTCTTGAGCTATACAATGCACTGCAATGCAGTTTTAGATTTGTCTTTGTCTCTCTCTCTCTCTCTGTGTGTGTGTGTGTGTGTGTGTGTGTGTGTGTGTGAATACCTGCATGTATGCCTGTGCACCATGTATGTATAGGTACATGTGAAGGCCCAAAGAGTGTGTTGGATACCCTGCAGCTAGAGTTACAATCAGTTGTGAGCTAGCTGATGTTAGTGTTGGGAGCTGAACCTGGGTCCTCTGGAAGAAGACTCTGAACCACTAAACTGCCAATCCATCTCTACACTCCCATGTCCTAGTTTTGTTTTGTTTCTGTTTTGTTTTGTTGAGAATTGAAGAGTAGAGTCTAAATTCTGGTTTTGGAGTCACATGTAGACCAGGATGTGATCCCTAAGCCCTGTGTATAGATGTGAGCAGGGATTTTGTTCCTGGCTTTTGTATAACATCTGCTTTGTGGGACTGCCATCCTTATTCAGAGAATTCTGGAAGATGAGAATTCTGGAGGGCTGTCTGATAGGGCTGCTGTGTTACCCACACAGAAGATGAGATCGTGTGAAGTTAGTAAAAGACATATAACCATTAGGAGCTCAGGGTTAGCAACAAACTTACATAGTAACACATCACACAAGGGACTTGGCACTCAGGGCCATTGCATCTGAAAGAGAGGTTCTCTTAGGCCGATTATTTACAATAACTGTCCCAAGAATATGGACAAATGGCCACCTTGTAGATTGTGCCGATGTCTTGTTAACAAGACTCTTTCTGGGGAAGGGTGAAAATCAAACTGCAGAGGGATTCAAAGCCTGGCATTCTCTCTTTATCCTGCCTCCTCCAAGCCAGTCAGTTCCGTGCATGCATGCTCACAGTCATCCAAGAATAATGGTGAAAAATGACAAGACAGAGGCCTCTCTTGGGCTCTACAGGCAGGGGAGAACTTCCTCTCACAGGGTTAGCATAATGAACCAGGAGTGCATCCCCAGACAGTGAAGCCAGAGTTCAAAGAAAGGGCAGCTTATAGCCCTGGGAGCCTAGAAAGTCTCACCGAGGTGACATTTGCATCAAAGTGGTGTTTGAAAGTAGCTGTGACTTTGTCGAGGGAAAATGGTTGGTGGCTAAGTAAGAGGGAATAACTTCTAATATGAGAAGCAAACAGGCTGAAACACTTGCAGCTTGTCAGAAACGGATCAGCACCTTGGTTGGGTTTAAGGCTGGAACATTCCAGAGACTTGCAGAAGCAAGACTTCTTGCCGTGAGAGAGGGCATCAGATCTCGAAGGTCCTTATTATTTAAGATGACTCCTCTGAGCCACAGGACTCTGGTGACCTCCGAGTGGTGCAACCTGCCTGCTTCTTTCTCTGGGTGCTAAGGGCAGACAGGATAAGAGCTGTGCTGGGGTTTGAATGTGAAACTTACCCACTCACTGGCTTTTGTATTTGGAACTTGGTCTCCAGATGTTTTAGAACTTAGAGGAAGCTTGAGGAGGTGAGGTCTTGCTGGTGGAGCGAGCCCCTTCAAGCTAGCCTTGAGGTTTGATTGTGCAGTTCCACCTCCTGCCCGCTGTCTGCTTCCTGACTGTGGATGCAATATGGGCCAGCTGCCTCACGTTCCTGCCTCTGTGCCTTTCCCAACCATGATGGGCTCTAACTCTTCCAACTGTGAGCCAAAATGAACCCTTCCTCGCTTAAGGTACGTCTTGTCAAGTATTTGGCCACAGCAGAGAGAGAGGCAGCTAATACAAGACGGGAAAGGGCATGTCGCCACAGATTTCGGTTTCCCTGAAAGTGCTCTAAGGTTACCTCTGGGCAGAGAGAATGCTGTAGGCAGGGCTACTGCTCCTTCTAACACACCAGGGCATCAGATAGGCATGGGAGACATATGCAGGAACAGTATGTATAGCTGGCGGAGAAAGGGGTCAGGAAAGCGAGGCTTCACTAGAGCTGTGCTTACAGCCTACGTTAATGAGCATGTGAAATATCCCTGCTGCAAGCAAGCATGCTCCCTCTGTAGGGACCTGACCGCACGAAGCCCAGGCCAGAACACATACTCATAATGGACAGTTTACAAAAAGGCATAGTCTCAGATTTTCAAACAGAAGATTCTCACAATTATTTATCTTAAATTTTAATGAGATACTCATGATCTGTTAAGGATTTTTTCCTCTCTGTGGAATAAACATTAGCAAACTTAATTTATTCCTGTAGAAATATAGAGGTAAATGGGTCTCTGAAAAGCATTCACTATAATCCTTTTTTCTCAGACTTTGAGCCTGCAAATCTCCTGCCTAAAAGGAATAAATTAATTTTTGAAGAGTAAGATGAAGAAGCTTCGAACATAAAAGTAATAAAGATTCACTTAACGTGACTAACTTGACCCAAAGGGGGCTCTGGGAGCCCAGGGTTTTTGCTAAATAAGAATCGGCATATGGTAGAGGGTCCTGTGATTTCTAGCAGTCTTCCCTGGAGGCAGTCTTAGTGGTGTAGTCCCCTGAAGGCCCAGGAAGTTGTACATTGTGAGCACAGACCTGGCAGAAAATTCAAGCTCCTGTGCGCCCACCTAGGAACTGGACCCTCCATTCAAGTGTAAGCATCATTATCTCAAGAAGCAAAGAGCCTGCACAGACCTGGACCTCCACACCATCCAGAAACCTCTCAAGTGAGTCTGAAGGGACCCAGGGCCCACTACCACTCAAAACTGTGCTCTGAGAAATTGACAGGAGTTGTCCTTAACATGACTTTTGAAGGGTTGAATGGCAAAGACATTGCCGCAAAAGCACAAAGACCTGAGTCGGGAACCCTGGCACCCACATAGAAAGCTGGGCATGTCTGCAGATATCTGCACCCCCAGTGCTGGAGTGGGGAGAGATGGGGGACTTGCTGCCCAGCCAGTCTAGCCATGCTAGTGAGCTCCAGGGCCCAAAACAAGGTAGAGAAGAATACTTGACACTGACCTCTCACCTCCACATGCATCTGTGCAGACACACGCATCTGTGCAGACACACGCATCTGTGCAGACACACGCATCTGTGCAGACACACATATGTGCGCACACACATATGTGCAGACACACACATATGTGCAGACACACGCATATGTGCAGACACACATATGTGCGCGCACACATATGTGCACACACATGTGCACACACACGCATATGTGCAGACACACGCATATGTGCAGACACACGCATATGTGCACACACACATATGTGCACACACACATATGTGCACACACATATGTGCACACACACGCATCTGTGCACACACATGCATTGTGCACACACATGCATATATGTGCAGACACATGTGCTATGTTTACACACCTGAGCATATATATACACACACAAACAAAACAAGTATCACTTTGAGATAAAAAAAAAAGTGTGCACCTGACCACAGCTAAAGAATTTGGAAGATTTGGTGTTCATCTTGTGTTACACTCAAAGAACATAAAACATTTTTAAAAATTAATCTTCCCAGAATTCTGTCTACAAAATAGGATCTAGTCTCCTGGTTTGGTATTTAGAGGGCAGTTTGGCCCCCATTGATTCTTACGCTTTATCTCTCAATCCTTTTGTACAGATAGTTGCAGGTGGGGTATATTGTGTAAACACACACACACTGGCTCAGTGGTTAAGAGCACTGACTGTTCTTCCAGAAGACCTGGGTTTTACTCCTGGCTCACACCCATTTAGAGCTCCTGTCCCAGGAGATCTGACACCCTGTTACGTGTCAGTGCCCATGTGGAAGACCGAGTTTTAAACTCAGTGTTCTTCAATTAAGAATACATAGTAAAATATCATTTTAGTTGAATTTTGTCTGCTTACTAAGTTGATAAATATGACTCCAGCAAGTTCAGTTTTCTTCTTTTTCTCAGCATCCTTTCAGGCCTTGAGCGTTTTGTGAACCAGTGCCCTCTAGTGGCTAAAGGTACACTTAACAAGGACAACGTTTTAGTCTGGCTGGCGTACTGTTAAGGCCAGCATTTTAAAAGCTGTGGCCTTGTTGAAGACGCATGTATTGTATATGTTGAGCAAGCAGTCATGAAGACAAATACTATCCAGCTTGTCAACTGGGCATGTAATTTCTTGGTCACTGACCTATCAGTTCACTTATTAATATATAATGTTGCCATGGGTATAAATTTAGCTGCCTGTCATTTATAATAATGCTAATGATGTGACATGGCATCATTTGAGCAGGAACTCTGCCTCCTGCCAAAGCCGAGAGCTCTGGTAATTATTTTCTGAAATGTAGTTAGGTGTGATGTGGAGACACGAGAGCAGAAAAAGCTCCTGCTAAGTCAGGGGACGCACAGCTGGGACCTCATTCTTCAGGAAAAAAAATTACACTTATCTCACGTTTCCTTTTTTCTCCAACAGTTCATTAGAGCCCAAAAGGTGAGGACCATAGTCCTCAGAATGCAAATTAAATGTTCCCTCTCAAAATAGCCCACCTTCCCTAAAAATAAGAAATCAGGTGGATTTTAGTTCCCAAGACAGAGGAGTAGAGGAAGTGGAAGGTAGGCGAAGGTAGGCTTTTCCCCTTCCTGTGTATGCTGTCGCGGGACTCCTGCAGTGGAGTAGAGGAAGTGGAAGGTAGGCTTTTCCCTTTCCTGCGTATGCTGTCGCGGGACTCCTGCAGTGGAGTAGAGGAAGTGGAAGGTAGGCTTTTCCCTTTCCTGCGTATGCTGTCGCGGGACTCATAAGGAGTACAGGAAGTGGAAGGTAGGCTTTTCCCTTTCCTGCGTATGCTGTCGCGGGACTCATTAAAACAAGATGGTTTGCTACTCGTAGTCTGCAGTTTTAATCTGCAGGTGTGTGCTGCAGCGCACAGAGGTCGGTCTGTGCAGTCTGAGTGATAGCATGTGAAAGGCTGCAGCTCGAAAAAGCAGGGGCCTCGACAGTTTAGAGACAAGGCATTCAAAACAGTCTCAGGAAGTCCTCAGAGAACTGGGGCTCTGTCGGTATGTGTCCTTGTCACTAAGTCCTGGTGGCAACACTGTAAGCTGAACATCATGGTCCCATCCACCCCTCAGACATGGGACCCCGGGACTGGAAGGCACTCCACCACCCTCCACGGTCCTGTCACGCCTGAGAAGCTTTTGCATAAATCTCTCCCATGACCCCCTTTTAAAGTAAATGATTAAAGTTTAGAACAGATGTATATGACAGAAAGTGACAGAGAGGATAGTGCTCCCTCAAGCCAGCACCCGGCTCCTTTGATGTTGCGTTTACCACAGTCCGTGAATACTGATAACTTTGATTAACTGAAGTCTAATCTTTTTTCCAATACTTCCTTAGCATTTAGGTAT
>NW_004949116.1:3124794-3135087 GCF_000317375.1 Microtus ochrogaster
CATATGTGCACACACACGCATCTGTGCACACACATGCATTGTGCACACACATGCATATATGTGCAGACACATGTGCTATGTTTACACACCTGAGCATATATATACACACACAAACAAAACAAGTATCACTTTGAGATAAAAAAAAAAGTGTGCACCTGACCACAGCTAAAGAATTTGGAAGATTTGGTGTTCATCTTGTGTTACACTCAAAGAACATAAAACATTTTTAAAAATTAATCTTCCCAGAATTCTGTCTACAAAATAGGATCTAGTCTCCTGGTTTGGTATTTAGAGGGCAGTTTGGCCCCCATTGATTCTTACGCTTTATCTCTCAATCCTTTTGTACAGATAGTTGCAGGTGGGGTATATTGTGTAAACACACACACACTGGCTCAGTGGTTAAGAGCACTGACTGTTCTTCCAGAAGACCTGGGTTTTACTCCTGGCTCACACCCATTTAGAGCTCCTGTCCCAGGAGATCTGACACCCTGTTACGTGTCAGTGCCCATGTGGAAGACCGAGTTTTAAACTCAGTGTTCTTCAATTAAGAATACATAGTAAAATATCATTTTAGTTGAATTTTGTCTGCTTACTAAGTTGATAAATATGACTCCAGCAAGTTCAGTTTTCTTCTTTTTCTCAGCATCCTTTCAGGCCTTGAGCGTTTTGTGAACCAGTGCCCTCTAGTGGCTAAAGGTACACTTAACAAGGACAACGTTTTAGTCTGGCTGGCGTACTGTTAAGGCCAGCATTTTAAAAGCTGTGGCCTTGTTGAAGACGCATGTATTGTATATGTTGAGCAAGCAGTCATGAAGACAAATACTATCCAGCTTGTCAACTGGGCATGTAATTTCTTGGTCACTGACCTATCAGTTCACTTATTAATATATAATGTTGCCATGGGTATAAATTTAGCTGCCTGTCATTTATAATAATGCTAATGATGTGACATGGCATCATTTGAGCAGGAACTCTGCCTCCTGCCAAAGCCGAGAGCTCTGGTAATTATTTTCTGAAATGTAGTTAGGTGTGATGTGGAGACACGAGAGCAGAAAAAGCTCCTGCTAAGTCAGGGGACGCACAGCTGGGACCTCATTCTTCAGGAAAAAAAATTACACTTATCTCACGTTTCCTTTTTTCTCCAACAGTTCATTAGAGCCCAAAAGGTGAGGACCATAGTCCTCAGAATGCAAATTAAATGTTCCCTCTCAAAATAGCCCACCTTCCCTAAAAATAAGAAATCAGGTGGATTTTAGTTCCCAAGACAGAGGAGTAGAGGAAGAGGAAGGTAGGCGAAGGTAGGCTTTTCCCCTTCCTGCGTATGCTGTCGCGGGACTCCTGCAGTGGAGTAGAGGAAGTGGAAGGTAGGCTTTTCCCTTTCCTGCGTATGCTGTCGCGGGACTCATAAGGAGTACAGGAAGTGGAAGGTAGGCTTTTCCCTTTCCTGCGTATGCTGTCGCGGGACTCATTAAAACAAGATGGTTTGCTACTCGTAGTCTGCAGTTTTAATCTGCAGGTGTGTGCTGCAGCGCACAGAGGTCGGTCTGTGCAGTCTGAGTGATAGCATGTGAAAGGCTGCAGCTCGAAAAAGCAGGGGCCTCGACAGTTTAGAGACAAGGCATTCAAAACAGTCTCAGGAAGTCCTCAGAGAACTGGGGCTCTGTCGGTATGTGTCCTTGTCACTAAGTCCTGGTGGCAACACTGTAAGCTGAACATCATGGTCCCATCCACCCCTCAGACATGGGACCCCGGGACTGGAAGGCACTCCACCGCCCTCCACGGTCCTGTCACGCCTGAGAAGCTTTTGCATAAATCTCTCCCATGACCCCCTTTTAAAGTAAATGATTAAAGTTTAGAACAGATGTATATGACAGAAAGTGACAGAGAGGATAGTGCTCCCTCAAGCCAGCACCCGGCTCCTTTGATGTTGCGTTTACCACAGTCCATGAATACTGATAACTTTGATTAACTGAAGTCTAATCTTTTTTCCAATACTTCCTTAGCATTTAGGTATTATGTTCCCTGATATACCCCCACGTGCGCGCGCGCGCACACACACACACACACACACAAACACATACACGCGTCCCATCCATGGCACCCAGTTTCCTTTAGTTCCCACGTCTTCCTAAGCTACTCCTTCTGTGACACTTTCTCAGACATTCTTATTAGTGTTATGCAATCCCCGGATTGATTAGTCAAATTGATTGCCTCTGTTAAGCTATCCCACCATTATTGGGATAAATCCCACTTGGTTACAGTGTAGAATTTACTTTAGGTTGTTGGGCTTGGTGTATTAGCATTATTGGGGGGAGGTTTGCAGCTACATCCCTAAGTAATGCCTGTCCACAGTATTCCTTGATGGCTCTGATTTGTTATTCCTTGGGGGAACAGGCTTAATAGGATGCATTCAATGTGTACCTGGCATTGTGTTCCTTTACTGAAGGGTCACTTGGCTGGATACACAACAACTGGCTGATCATATTCTCCCAGTGTGTTGAGTGACACCCCACTGTCCTCAGAGCACCAAAGCTTATGATGCAGAGTCTGCTGTTAGCCTGACATAAACACTATGTACAGGGCAAGTTACCTCCCCATGGCCAGCAGAATTCACCCCTTATCGCCTGACAGTTGATCACAGGGTCTCTGGGCTTGGATCTTTCTAATTTATTGTTCTTGGGATTTGTTGGGTTTTATTGTGTAGATTCAAATTTTCAGACAAAATTCGAGAGTTCTTTGCCATTATTTCTTCAAACATTTCATCCTTTTTCAGTCTCTCCTCTCCTTTGGGGACTCCATCGTGTGTTTATTAATATATGTAGTAAGACTCCCCAGACCTCTGAGGCCTGATCTTATTTTATATTCTTCATTTTGTTTCTCAGACTGAGTAGCTTTACGTTGTCATCAAGTTCATGGGTTCTGTCTTGTTTTTAGTTGCTGTGGTTGTCAACCCCAGTCTTTCTGTTTGGCCCTTAGTGAGGGGCTTGTGTTTCTTTATTGCTATTCTCTGTTTGCTGAGGCATAGTTGCCTTGATTTCTTTTTTTGTTTGTTTTTTGTTTTTAAACCATAGAAAGTTTAAACAACACCAAATTTGCACATAGTAATTTGGCATGATTGGGGGAGGGGGAGGGAAATGGGAGGCGGTGGTGGGGAAGAGACAGAAATCTTTAATAAATAAATAAATTAAAAAATTAAAAAAAAAAGATTACATAGTTGCCTTGATTTCTATGCCGCTCTCAGCATTGCTTGCTTTAGTTCTTATCTAACTGCTGTCTATTCTGTACCTTTGCCAGACTTTTATTCTCTAGGCATGGTGTATTTTTGCTAGGTCATAAACATTTAAAATAATGCCGCATACCAACTCTGGGGATCAGTCACCTTCCACTTTATATCACTAGTTGCTATCATCACCATTATTATTTATTTAATGTTTTCATGAACAGACTCACTTATGTCTGCACGCTTTGTAAGTCTAGACACTCAGAGTCTACTTGTTGCGCTTAGTGGTCAAATATGATTGGCCAGAGATGTCTTTATCTTAACCCAGTAACCACTCAGATTTTACCAAATTCTGTTGACCTGTTAAAGCCATAATCGGCCAACAGTTTACTACTCCACGGTAGTCCTCACTGCTATTTTTTCAGTTTCGAGGGCAAGAAAGATGAAAGCTCTTGTAGGTCTTTCTTGAGCACAGCTCTAGCTCTGGCATCTGGAGTCTAGTAATGTGATGTTCATGACTCCCAAAGCCCTCTGGTTCACTCCTTGGTTTTTTTCTATTTTAAGTATTTTTAACAAGGTCTTGTTACTTCAACTCTTACCACCACTTCAGGCAACGATGCTTGTGTTAAGCAATTGCCCCTGGTTATCTGCAATAACCTCCCCTCCCCCATGCCACCCCAGAAAAAGGCCATTAGCAGTGAGTCAGCTCTGAGTCAGTGCATAGAAAGACAGCTTAGGTTTCTAACCACCTGTCAGGTCAACTAACAACAGTCATCCAGCTGTGGGGTTTCTGGGGAGCCCCGCACTGCCATTCTTCCTCCAGCAGCTTTTAGGCTCCCCCTCTTCATAGCTTTTGCTACTGTGAGGCTGGGCACTTTCAAGCCTTCTAGGGAGATGGGAAGAAAGCAGATGGAAAAAACACTGCTTAAAATGCCCAGTGCTCTCCTGTGGCTTGGTGGTGTTTGTTTTTATTGAGTAAATGTTCCTCAGATTGTTGTAAAAAATCACTCTATAATTGCTGAGGCTTGGGAAAGTTCACCTTGACAACATTACAGACTACTGGTTTTGTGGGGAGCAGATTTTCCAAGTCCCCATGGGCCATCCTGCCTGTGGCTCCCCGCTCTGTGGGATCCTACTGGCTGTTTCTACAACTCCAATGCAGCCGATGTTGACGGGTACCCAGGAGGATGCGCTGTTTCCCACTGAAACTTGCACAAATTGTCAGTGTACCGTAGAATTTCACGAATTCCTCTGCTGTGGGGAATGGGATGTTTGAACCGAGTGCTTTTTCTGTGCAAAGCTGTATGTTTTGAAGGTTCTCCACTGCTGTGTCTATAATAGTGCTATCATCTGAAGGAGAAGTACTTTGAGGCGTTTATTCCACAACGCTGGGATGCCTGGTGCCCTGGGGAACAACATCCCCCTGATGTGTGCAGTTTTCTTTGACTAATGTATCACATAGATGATGTCACAATGGGCATGTAGCTAAATTCCTCTACTTAACCTATACAACCACAACTCCCCACTGAGAGCCCTGCATACCTGCAAGATGGCTCTGGGCAGTCACAGACCAGCTGACCCTAGGTCACAGCCCTATTTAAAAACAATTTCTCTTGCATTCTTTTCTACACAGAATGCTGAAGGAAAAAAATGAAGACTCTGTCAGACATGGAGGTATCTGCCTTTAATCTCAGCACTGAGGAGGCAGAGGCAGGTGGATCTCTGACTTGGAGGCCAGCCTGGTCTACATAGTGAGTTTCAGGACAGCCAGGGCTACACAATAAGACTGGCTTAAAAATATAAGGGACTCAAAATATCTGAGGAAAAGCCTCTACTTCTGGTGACACTCGGGTGTAGCTCTGCACTTAGGGCAGCAGACGTAGGACATAGGACACCCTATCACTCCCAACACCCCTTGGAAGCTGCTTATTTGGATCAGAAGGTGACTATGGAGAGGGACCACTAGAACTGTTCTATTGCGTCAGTTATGGCAGTGGATGTAAATTCCAGGTCTCATTTCCCACCAACAGGGAAGGCCATAGCTTCTCTAAAATACTCTCCATGAGACCAGAAATTAAAGAGCCCAATTTCTGAGTCCAGGATCATTCCAGGTTCACCACAGTCTCCAGCAGATGCAGCAACTGGCTCCAAACAAACAAATGTATCAGCGGACCTCCTGAGGCTTTTTCTCTGATGGTCTCTCAGCATGAGAGGCCGCACCACGTCTTTATTATCAAAAGGACTTTAGAGTGATTGAAGGTTATAGCCACTAATGGAAGGATGGAAATTTTTTTAAATGAACCCTTGTACAACTGGAAAATATTTAGAGAGCATACACCAATAAAGAGGTCCAAGAACACTCAATATAGTCGAACCTTATAGCATAGTAGTATATATGAGAGGGGTCAGTGTTTGAAGACTTTGCACTGGTGGTTTTAAAGCCAGATTTAAAGGAATTTATGGGCATAGATTAATGAGAGTCTTCAGGCATTTTGAACCAAAAATACAATGTGGGCATAGGTCAATCCTATGAGGACACATTAGGCAAAAGTGGAGGGTGCAGGGTGTTACCGCTAATCGTTCCTCCACTGAGAAATCGCAGAGACCCTTGGCCTAAAGTCCATGACTGCACAGCTCCGTCATGTGGCCACCCAGTGCTCTCAGTGGGGAACCGAGGTCATTGCTAGATCATTTGTCATAATATTGCACTAGAATGTACCTCTGATACCTTCTACTCTTGAATGTAACTATATCTTTCAGAGTAGCTTCAAATCACTTTAATATGTTCTGTGAGCATCAATATGTTGAGGAAGTAGCTGTTCAGTCTAGTTTTTTGTCACCTTGACACAGGGTACAGAGTGAACCCCAACTAAGAAGATGCTCCTGCCGGACTGTCCTGTGGGCAAGCGTGAGGTGAATTTTCTTGACTAACAGTTGATGTGGGGGGTTTAGCCCATTGTAGGTGCTACCACAGCTGGGAAGGGGTTCTGGGGTGCATAATGAAGCAAGCTGAGGAAGCCATGAGGAACAAATCAGTAAGCAGCGCTCCTCCACAGCACTCTTGTCCCGCTTGTGGTCCAGCCCTGACTTCCCTCAGGGAGGGGCTGGAATCTGTGAGGTACAATAAACCTCCACCCCCCATGTTTCTATTGGTCATGGCATTTTATCACGGAAGGACAGAAGCTGTGTTTTATTCTCTGCATTGTGCTTTGGAGGCTCAGGTGTCTGTGAGCTCAGAGCAGCAGAAAAAAACCCAGGGGATATTTTGTTGTGTTGTCAGATGCTCTGTTCCTAGTTCACACTGGCTTGCCAGTGAAACCTCCGAATCCCTGTAGGTGGCTGCAAAGAAAACGAGAGAGGAGGTAAAGCCTGGGGTAGTTTATTATTATATTCATTGCTGATGCTATGTATTTCTACAAAGCTAGCATTAATTGTTGGGACTGGAGAGATGGCTCAGTGATTAAGGGCACTTGCTGCTCCTGCAAAGGATCTGCGTTTAGTTTCCAGCACATAGTGGCAGCTTACAACCTGAAACTCCAGTCCTAGAGGATCTGATGTCTTATTCTGACGTCAGAGGCCACCAGGCACACATGTAGTACATACACATAAATACAGGGCCTACACTCAAATATAAAAAATAATAAAACATCTAGTATTGATTTACAAAACTGAAACTCTAAGTTATTATAGACTCTCACCATTGTGCTATTTCATCCACTTTTATATTTTCAATGAAATTTGCTCAAACATTAGTTGGCAATGTCATTTTTGCCGTGCTATGAATGACCCCAGTGTAATTTTCATGATATTTAAACTATCAGGTAAACAGTTTCCTAGCTGTGGTGACGACGCTGGCATCCTCAGTGAGCAGTGCCTTGGTGCTCTGGTGAGGAAAGAGGAGATGGACTGTGCAGTCACAACGTGTGTTGTCTCCTGACTTGGGTGTGGCTTTAAACATCCTTGTTTAACTTTGATTGCCACAGCCAGGGTGGGTCCTCCCCTCACAGATACACCCAGAGGTATGTTTTCATGGTGATTCTCTACCCAGTCAAGTCAGTGAAAACTCATCATCCATTTTCTTGGTAGCATCAATGATAGTTCTAAAATTTATCCTCAGTTTGGGTACCCTTGAGAATTCGTTGGCAGAGAAAACAGAATTGTAAGGGGGAAGATGTGGCTTGGCGCTCATTTGCATTGCCATGAGGCATTCGGTTTGCAGAAGGAACATCTTTGATGGAGAGATTGGTGAGGTGATCAGCATTGCACCTTGAGGCAGCCCCTAGCTGCTGCACCAAATGCCCAAGAGAAGTAGCTCAGAAGGAGAAAGATCTGTTAGAGTCATGCTTTCAGAAGCGCAGTCTGTGGTTATTTGCTTCCAAACTTTGGAGCCTAAAGATAAAAAAAAGAACTGTGTACACCTCATTGTGGCTAGGGCACAGGGGTGGGGTGGGAGAGATGGATAGATGAAGAGAGAAAAGGAGGAATGGGGAAGAGATAAAAAAAACAAGGTATGTCTTTCTAAGGCGATTGTCCCCAGTGACTCTCTCACATGACTAAGCCCCACTTCCTATTATATTTGCCATGAAATTATGAACCAGCCATGACTTGTCCCACTGACTAGGTGTGAGGCCTTGTCGTCCAATTAGAACCAACTGGGGACCAGGCCATCAGTGTATACCACGTCCAAACTGTAGCAGACTCAAAATCAAGTGTGATAGGGAGAGAGCGAATCATCTTCTCTGGCCAAAAAGTGGGAGAGGGATTCTCGATGAGCTCCTGACTTTTCTATATCCTTTCTTATTTCTTGGAACAAACTGCATTAGAAGTACCTGTTATGTTTTCTGGATGAAGATACATCAAAAGCTAACGGCATGAGTGGGGCAGGTATCAGAACGCAGGCATCTAAACCACAGGGTTAGAGTGCTGGGAAGTGCCAGGTGAGTGAGGTCTCCATTTGCCTGCCTCCATCCTCCAGCAGGGCCAGGTGTACAGGAATTACTGAGGAAAGACATGATGTTCTAAGTTGGAATTGTGTGTTCCCTGAAGAGCTGAGGCAGATGTGTCCAAACATTTTTATGGAAACAGGGACACCCCAGGGGAGCTCCTGCACACACACACATGAACAGGTCAGCACTCTGCACTGGCCTAGCCCAGGCAGCAGCTGTCACGGCAGCGAGCAGCAGATGACAGATAGGCCACATCTCATCGGCAGTGAGGAAACAGAGAGTCTGTCTTAGTAGGGTTTCTACGACTGTGATAAAAATGGCATGAACAAAAAACAAGGAGGAAAGGGTTTATTAGGCTTTCCCTTAGTTATTGCTGTTCACCACTGAAGGAAGTAAGGACAGGAACTCAAACAGGGCAGGATCTCGGAGGCAGAGCTGATGCAGAGGCCATGGAGAAGAGGTGCTCACTGGCTTGCTTCCCATGGCTTGCTCAGCTCACCTTCTTATAGAACCCAGGACCAGCAGCCCGGGCATGGTACCACCTGCCATGGGCTGGACCCTCCCCCATTGATCATTAAATGAGAAAATGCCTTACAACTGGATCTCATGAAGGCATTTTCTCAACTGAGGCTCCTTTTGCTGATGACTCTAGCTTGTGTCAAGTTGACACACAAAACCAGCCAGTTCAGATTTGAATAGATGCTCAGCTCACTCCCTCCTTTTTATTCAGTCTGGGACCCCAGCCCGGGAGATGCTGCTGCCCTTGTTCTGAGGTCTTCTTGCCTCAGTTAAACCTCTCTAGAAACAACCTCATTGACACACCCTAAAGTGTGTCTCCTCGGTGAGTCCAATTGACAATGAAGACCAACTCTACCTAAGAGTGGAACCCCAGCGTTCATGAGTCTTATCTTTTAAGATTAGATATTATTAATCACCCCATGTTTTCCAGGTCAGAGTATACATGGAAAGCTCCATAGCCTGACTGAGGCTACACAGCTGCTGCAATTGTGGGACTTTTCAGAGTAGGAATGTATTCCAACATTTATTTTGCCCCTGATTGTAAAATGAATGCAAGGACTTCTTCACTTACCATGATCTCACAGATCAGTGGCTACTGTAAAGCGGGTCCCTCCCTCCCCTCTGAGCTGAGAATCTTGGCCCCATCACTGGCATCTTTCAGAATGGTTGATACTTGCCCTTAACTAAGTAGACGTCAATCATCACAGCAGGACCTAAGCAGGACAAAGCCAGAGTGGAGGATGTCATGGTCAGCCCCAGAGCCTGAGGACAGAAGTGAGTCTCCATCAGCTCTCCATCCCCACCACCCCAGATGTGGGGTAGATAGCAGCCTGTGAAAAAGAAACACAGACCCCAGAAGCCACTCAATGGTCTGATAAAGCAGAAGGCTGTAGGCAAGCCACACACCACAGGAGAGACTCATGACAGGCAAAGACTCATGTGTGACACCAGCCAACCCTCCCGGAAAGACACAGCCCACTTGGCCTGCCATGTCACTGGGCAGTTTGAGGCTTGACAGACATAAATGAGCAAAGAGGAGCCTGACTCTTCCCTTCTGCAGAGTGAGAGCCACTGATGCTAACTCAGGATTTTGGGTTTCCACCCCAATGCCTTAGCTGCAGTGTTCTGGGCAGAGATCTCCAACAGCCTGCAGAGATGCCTGCCTTCTGCCTTCCGCCTTCCGCCTTCTGCCTCTGCCTTCTGTCTTCTGCTTCCACCTTCCGCCTTCCGCCTTCTGCCTCTGCCTTCTGTCTTCTGCCTTCTGCTTCCGCCTTCTGCCTTCCGTCTTCCGCCTTCCGCCTTATGCCTTCCGCCTTCTGTCTTCCGCCTTCTGCCTTCTGCCTCTGCCTTCTGTCTTCTGCTTCCGCCTTCTGCCTTCCGTCTTCCGCCTTCCGCCTTCCGCCTTCTGCCTTCTGCATGTATAATTGTTCTGTGTATTTGGGGGGGGGGAGTTCTTTTATTTATTTATTTAAGATTTCTGTCTCTTCCCCGCCACCGCCTCCCATTTCCCTCCCCCTCCCCCAATCAAGTCCCTCTCCCTCATCAGCCCAAAGAGCAATCAGGGTTCCCTGCCCTGTGGGAAGTCCAAGGACCACCCACCTCCATCCA